>NC_048223.1:131018529-131027718 GCF_002007445.2 Ailuropoda melanoleuca
CTGTGAGGGAGGCCACGTTCGTTCTGCATAAGCGCTGTCTTCCCAGCCACACCTCCTGTGGCTGACGAGGCATGGCGGGACTCCTCTGATGGTTGGGACATCAAGCGGATCTGAGAGGACAGGACTACCCGCTAGCTAATGTTGAACCCGGGAGGCAGAGTCCCCACTTTGGTGGCTTCTCTTTGATGTGTCCCAGGCCCTGCAGGTGCCAGCAGTAGCCGAGAACCCCGCAGAGCCCCTACTCGCTCCAAACTCAGGGCTGACCTCAGTGTCATCAGACTATCCTTTGCCACGTCCAGCAGGGGCTGGAAGCTGGGACAGGGTAAACAGCAAGGCCTACCCTGGCTGCGCTTGGGGTGCAGGCTCCCAAAGACACAGCATGCTCAGGACACCCTTTTTCTGTACATAAGCACCCCACATTTGAAAAGGCAACAGTGGAATTAAATCCCCTGAAAAGACCAGAGGTAGAGGCAGGGTGGAACTGTGGAAGCCTTGCTGGTGCCTGTCGCGCTGCTGGGGGGGGCGGTTAGGGAGGCCCCATCTGAGCCGGTCAGGACTCGGCCTGACCTGTATGCACGCCACAGCTCATCCAGGCTGCTCCCTGACAACCTGCAACCGGCCACACAAGGCATCTGTGGCACCTGCATGCACCCGCAGGGACCTGCACCGACCTGCATGCACCCGCAAGGACCTGCACTGACCTGCACGCACCTGCAAGGACCTGCACACCTGCATGCACCCGCAAGGGCCTGCACCGACCTGCATGCACCCGCAGGGACCTGCACACCTGCACGCACCCGCAAGGACCTGCACCGACCTGCATGCACCTGCAAGGACCTGCACACCTGCACGCACCTGCACATACCTGCAAGGGCCTGCACCCACCTGCATGCACCTGCAAGGACCTGCACCGACCTACATGCACCCGCAAGGACCTGCACACATCTGTAGGCTCCCGCACACACCTACACGCACCTGCACTGGCCTGCACGTACCTGCACACCTGCGAGGAACCTCCATGCACCTGCACACCTGCAAGGACCTGCACACACCTCCATGCACCTGCAAGGACCTGCACACCTGCACGCCCCTGCAAGGACCTGGAGCCCCACCAGTTCTCCCCTTGCTACTCTTCATTCAGCCTCATATTTAAATTTCTAAAAGCGTACAAGCTTACCTTCATCCCAGAAATGGAGACTGTGTCACCCCATTGCTCCCCTGAATGTTAACCCCTGAGGCCAGTAACCCCAGGCCAGTAGGAGTCCGTGTGCTGTTTCCCACATACCCTGCCAAGAGAAAAATGTAACAAACTGTACAAATGTGATGTCCAATTAGGGTAATTTGTGCTCCGAATGAATAAATTACTTACCTTTTGCCTCTGCCTTTCCCCTGGGACACTTTCATGGAAGGCTGGCAGATCGATGAGATGCAATGATCATTAAAAACACAGATAAGGGACATCAGGGACTCATAATGAGATCCGTCTCAGTTGGTACAGAACAGAGGCAGAGGGGACGCCGAGGACGGCCTGCATCTCCCTGGTGGAAGAGGCCACTTTCCTACGCCCCCCCCACCCCCTAACAAAAGGGCCTCATCTTGATCAGACTACTGACACCTGATATAATACCTCCTTCCTCGTTCTTTTTATCTCTCTCTTTTAACATCCAAGTTGATTTATTTGCAGAACAAACTGAAAAGTACACATCCAACTCAAATAATAATAAAATGTAAAAGGAAGGTGAGCCTCAAGAAAAGAAAAGGGAAAATACAAGCAAACCACAGGCAAGAGCTCCAAGCCTCCAGGCTCCACAGAGAACACAGGCCAGCCCGTGGGAAGATGGAAGCCCAAATTTCCCAGGGGGAAAGACAATCTCGCAAGGCTTCTAAAGGCAGAGCGGTGCGCAGGGATTGCGAGCTGGGGGCCACAGCAGCAGGATGGTTCTCTGGACTGAGCCCAGCCTCTCTGATGTGAGGGCCATACTGGTCCCAAGGGCACTCAAGGGACCCGTCCCGGGGAGTCAGCCCCACACGTCACAAGGATCTTGTCTGTGGGACGCTTGCAAAATAATTCCTCCAGGAGGAACTCGTACGTGCGTGAACTTTAAAATATAGAATAATATCTCCCTTTTGCATTACCTACTTTGAATTTTAAATGTCACCTCTAAAAATGTAGAAAGGCACAGTTGATAACTAACTTTGAGGAAAAAAATAGGAGGCCAAATGGAATTGAAGCTCTGTGTCTTGTAAAATGCACATTGTTGGTGCAGCTGCTCCGGAGCTCAGAAGCCCCCCCACCTTGCTGCTATAAAAGGGGCCCTCGGATGAGAAGCACCCCCAATCGGGGTGACCTCAGCCATGCGCTGGCCTGAGCACCGTTCTCAGGAAGTGCTGTGTCTTGAGCTGACACCCCGAAGCGTTTGCCTGTGGCAGGAATGAGGTCTGACTTCCCACTGGCTTAGCAAAAAGGGGTTGGGGTGTGTGGATAAAACTTGGCAGATAGGGTGCCCTTGAGCGTGAGTTCTCTGGTGGCAGGTTCTGGGCGCCAGACCCACTTCTCCAGCCCTGGGATGCTGTGCGGGGACACGGGGCTCCAGGCGCCACGGCGGACTCTGCTTTAGGATGGGTGCGCTTGCATTGCCCGGCCGCTCGCTACCTGCCACCCCTGCCCCCAACAGGAAGGTGCGGGCCTTTGGGTGAGCAGTGATAGCACCCCAAGAAAGGCCAGGAAGGGACCATGAGTCCCTGGAGGGGTGGGCGCACCCCCGGCCTCAACCCAAGTCAGGCTCCATGCACGAGAACCCCGTCCCAGCCAGGTCAAGCATCGGGTTTTTAGACCCCAGGTTAAAAACTGTCGTCTCTGTGAAAAGAACTAATGACACACACGAGGGCCTGGGCAATCTCTGGGGTGTGATCAGGCCTGACTTTCTACAGCTGGCTGGGCCACTGTCCACCTGTCAGCAGCAGACAGTTTCAGAAGGAACAGCAGTGAGAAGATAATTACACATCAGGATTTGACCAGGAAAACTTGCTTTCCTCAAATTTTGCAGTGAGTTACAATTGTCGGGAAGCTGGTGCCAGCTGACAGTGACAAGCACCAAAAACCCGGACCTCCCCAGGGCCCCAGGGAGCGCTCCAGAAGCTGGGGTGGCACGTAAGGGTGCGTGAGCGCTTCCAGCATCCGGCACAACCCGGGGAGCCGAGCAAGCCCCAGGGAGACAGACAAGCTGGGCTGCTCCATCTTCCTTACAAAACACCTATTCTTCACCAACAGACAATCGTGTCCTGCATCACAGAAACTTGTCCTTGCAGACGCAAGTTCCACGCTGCAGGATGGAGGGCCCAGTGGGTGCCTGCCACGGCCACCAAGGCCCCGGGTGACGAGTGTGCCTTAGGGAGAAGCCTCGTTGGGCGTGGGTGTAGTGACCGGGGCGGGCCAGGCCTGCAGGGCTCCAGGCCACAGTCAGCTGCAGCCACTTGTCCCAAGGGGGCCCTGCAGCCATGGCGTCCCTGTCACCTTGAAGCTGGCGTCCTTTGGCTGTCTTTGCTCCTGAGCTCATGATTTCATGGGAATTGGGGCCGCATGTGCACCATGGGTCCTGCTGAAACCCCAGTCATCTGGATGGGAGTCGTTGGTGTTCTGTGCACATCCGCACCTGCCCTTCAGGCTTCCTGGCCCGTGGACAGTCGAGGCTGTATGGGGCCACCATAGTGTCCAGCCAACAGTCTACCAAGCAACATGGTGCTCCTTTGGTTACATCAGGTCAGCAGCTGGGTCAGGGGTGAGCCTTCTGGTTTTGATCATCAGCTAGGTCCTTCAGCAGTCAGACTGGGAGAAGTCCCTTGGTGTCCAGGTCGCTCGGCACCTTTCCACAGTGACAGGATTCCATCTGCAGTTGCCATGACAGCAGAGAGGTCTCCTTGAAAAGGTCACTGGGCAGAGAAAGATCAAGGTGCAGAGGCCATGGCTGGACACTAGGGTGGCCCTTGGCTGTCCCTGGAATTCCCTCTAAAGAATCTGACTTTCCCCAACTGGCCAGGGCCTTGTCTTAGCTGGACTGACGAGAAAGGAGGCAGCTTGAGCTCTTGGACGCCCGCCTTCCCAGCCCTGGCGAGGCCAAGGGCCCTTCAAGGGCATTTCTGTCCTTTTCTCGCATGACTCAGGCTGGGCACCATCCTGGAGGAGCACCGGCTGCTCCCTGCTGCCCTGAGTGCCCGGGAAGGAGCCCATCGCACATCCAGAGCCCGTGTCACCTGGGGTGGGTGCATCCGCCTTGGGCATTGCTGGCAAGGCTACAGATGCCACCACCCCCCACCACCAGTCTGTTGTCACAACTCGGCAGCTCAGCATGGTCTCACAGGGGACGCCCGGGCAGCCCTCTGTGGGCACCAGCCCCCGCCTGCCCTCCCCAAGCCGGGCAGGTCCTGGGGGCTGTGCGAGCAGAGCGTGTGGCTCAGAGCATGAGCTGAGAGGTCAAGAAAGGGTTTCACCCTCTGACCTGGAAAGTGGGAAGAAGAGCAACCCCCCAATGGGGTGTATCCAGCTGCTACGACGACCGTGACCAGCACCTGGGGGCAGGGGGGTTGGGGGAGCTGAGACCAGCACCCAGGGGGTGGCATGTATAACAGGGTGCCGGGGGATCGTACCCAGCACCCCAGTGGGGGGGTGCGGGCAGCTGTAACCAGCGCCCCAGGCAGAGGAGGTTAAAATATAGAACTGTCGCTCAGTCCTAGAGCCTGGAAGTCCAAGGTCAAGTGTCACAGGGTGGTTTCTCCTGAGGCCACCCTCCTGGACATGTAGACAGCCGCCTTCTCGCTGCACCCTCCGATGGCCTTCCCTCTGGGCAGGTCGTGTCCTAGTCTCCTTCTTATAAGGACGTGGGTCCTATAGAACCAGGCCTCACCCTATGACCTCCCGTGACCTCATTCTCCCCATGAAGGCCCACCTCCACTGCAGTCACATGGAGCACGAGGACTCCAGCCCCTCAATTGTAGGGATACGTTTCAGTCCACAGCAGGGTTTCCCTGTGACTCAGTGAGTGACGACACATCAAGGGTCTGGAACATTGCTCAGTGAGTGTCAGAGGTCAGAGGGGCATGAGGCCAGGGCTCCCATTGGTGCCTCTGGAGCCCACACGGCAGAGAAGGGTCTGTACCCTTGGGGTGCTCTCCTCCAGGGCACAGAAATCACCAGACTTGGTTGCTGAGTACCTGGCGGGGTGTGCGAGGCCTGCTTGCGTGACGCTGTGCTTTGCTGCCACGTTTTCTACTGGTCCCGGGGCAGGTAAATCTAGGAGCTGCCTGTGCCGACACGTGGGAGCTCACCTCACTGGTCTTATGGACAAAAAGACAAAACTCCCTCAGTTCACACGTCCAGCCATGGGCCTTGCCCCTCAGCCTCACGCCCCTGTGGGAAACGTGTTCCCCCTTGAACTCTGGCCTTTGACCCTGGGCTGCAGTGCTCTCCAGAAGGCTCAGGGCCGCACTGCTCTTTCTCCATGACTGGAGTCGGCTCCAGGGACATGACATGGAATTCTCCTGGGGGATGCCATAAAGCAGAATCTCAGTGTGCCTGAGGCTGGAAGCGGGACTGGGGGCATTTGCTACGTGCCGCTGCCCCTGTGCACGGCTCCGTCCAGACCCTCATGGCGTGCAGCTTGGGGCCCTCAGGCAGACGCGTTCCAGGGAAGCAGGTCACCCGTCACAAATCTCTGCTCGACTCAGCAGACGCCCCTGACGACCTGCAGGGGGGAGGCCCGACCCGGGGGTCCAGGCAGCTCTGCCCAGTCCATAGTCTCTGCTCACACGGTCTGCTCTGTGTTCTTTCCAGGATTTGAAGACTGTCCTCTCTGCCCCAGTACCCAGGGGAGTTCCTGCACCCCGTGGTGTACGCGTGCACGGCCGTCATGCTGCTCTGTCTCCTCGCCTCCGTCGTCACCTACATCGTGCACCAGAAGTAAGGCCCACTGTGCTCGAGATCGCATGCTTTCGCCTTCAGATGCAGACCGTATAGTGAGAGATGCCCTCACGTAGCAAGAAGTCCCTGAGGGCAGCTCACAGATCGCCTGCCTAGCACCGGGGGCTGGCTGCAGCCAAGGGTGGCCAAGTGCGCAGGGACAGCCGTGCCCTTCCACTCTAAGCCTCCGTCAGGGTCTTCCCACAGTGGCCTCAGTTCAGCTGCTGCAAGAGCCCCATCCTTAGGAAGTTACAGTAGCTGCCAGAACCCTCACACACATTTGCACTGTGCCTTTTAATCTGGTGGGGGACGGGGACCTAGTTGCTTTTCTGCTGAGCTGGTTTCCCAGCCACCTCTGCCTGCAAGGGGCGGGGGGTGACCTGGTATGTCTGCATCACTCGAAGATGCACTGGGAAATGTGAGGAGGGGTCTTGCCATGGTCAGGGTCAAGCCCATAATCAAGGTCATGAGTGAAGCCTAGACTGTGGCCATAACCACAGTGATGAGAAGAGGCTTGGGCGTGTCCAAGGCCACGGTTGTGGGGAAGGGCTGAGCAATCTCTGTTGTGGCCACAGCCAGGGTGAGGCCTAGTCATGGAGATGGTCACAGCCATAGACAACACCCTAGTCCAGGGACAAGCGTGGCTACAGGGGCTCTTGCTCACAGTCAGTCACAGCCATGCCCTCTTCTTGAGGTACCAGACATCTGCACAGACAGGGAAGAACTCTGTCCTGGGAACCAGGAGTTGTGGCCAGGGGACCCCTCCCACCCTCTGTCTGTGCGACCACACAAGTCACAGAGTCTCAGGGCTTCAGTATCAGCATCTGGCCTATGACCAGGTTTGAGATTTCTCAAAACCCTTCCAGTCAGAGCATTCCTGCCTGATTTACCACAAAAGCATCCTACAGCCACACACTAAGGGTGGATTCAGCAAGTCCCTATGCTTTTCTCTCCATCTGGTCCTTTGGGTGCGCTCCCCTGACCCCCACTCAGTCACGCCTTGGAGGTCTTCCGCTCGGTCCCCGTGTAGACGGAGCACAGCATTTGGCTAAGGGGGCTGCATTGCACGCGTTGCCCTGCATGCCGGATTCTGATGGGAAACCTCCATCTTCCATAGCACCATCCGAATCAGCCGGAAAGGCCGACACACACTCCTCAATTTCTGCTTCCACGCGGCTCTGACCTTCACAGTGTTTGCCGGCGGCGTCAACCGCACCAAGTACCCAGTCGTGTGCCAGGCGGTGAGTGTTGTCCGTGTCCTCGTGTTGTTACACGATGTCAAGTGTGTGTCCGCCCTGCTACCAAACGGGAAATCCGCGATCACGGTCTTGTTTACTAAAATACACTGGTTTGTCCAGACGCGCCTCCCGTATCGCGGCCTCTCCCCCACGTGAGGCCCATGGTTTCGCTCCGCATTGGATCATGTCAGAGAATCCGTTTCCCACTTGACCAGCTACCTGGACGTTCACTGTCCGGCAAACGGTGCTGGTCCCGGGAATGGGGTGGGAGCTGCCCTCCCGCAGAAACCGCTCGGCAGGAGTACAGAGAGGGGCCACCTGCTCCCCCGCCCCCCGCCACGTAAGAATCCACAGATGCTGATGCCCAGGCTCTAGTCAGGGAGAAGCTCTGGCACCAGCAGGAGGCCAGGGATTCCAGGCCACGGAGGCCCAGCCCCCACGTGGAACCGTGGCAGACCGCACGATCTCACTCTGGAAGTTCTGCTCCCCTCTCAGGTAAAAAAGAGGGGCTTCAGAGCATCGCCGCATGGAGAACAAGTCACCAAAGGGTCTTCTTTCCCTGTGGCCTCACCTGGCGTTTCTTTATAAAAGGGGAAATGCCTGTTGGTTCTGACAGAGATCAGAAGAGCCCCTTCCCCCAGCTGTCAGCCTGGTTCCCTGTGCTGCTGAGTGTGGCCCCAACCCAGGAGAGGCAGCCCCAAGCCCAAGTTTCTCTGTGCGCTCCTCCCTCCGGCTCCTTGCCCAGCCCCTCTGTTCAGGGCCCCAGCTTAGCCCAGCTGGACAGTGACCTCCAAGTAGAGTTTCCTCCAACTCGGACGGTGGCCTCCAGGGTGGACAGTCTCCTCCAGATGGACGGTGGCTTCCAGGGTGGACAGTCTCCTCCAGATGGACGGTGGCCTCCAGGGTGGACAGTCTCCTCCAGATGGACGGTGACCTCCAGGGTGGACAGTCTCCTCCCAGATGGACGGTGGCCTCCAGGGTGGACAGTCTCCTCCAGATGGACGGTGGCCTCCAGGGTGGACAGTCTCCTCCAGATGGACGGTGGCCTCCAGGGTGGACAGTCTCCTCCAGATGGACGGTGGCCTCCAGGGTGGACAGTCTCCTCCAGATGGACGGTGGCCTCCAGGGTGGACAGTCTCCTCCAGATGGACGGTGGCCTCCAGGGTGGACAGTCTCCTCCAGATGGACGGTGGCCTCCAGGGTGGACAGTCTCCTCCAGATGGACGGTGGCCTCCAGGGTGGACAGTCTCCTCCAGATGGACGGTGGCCTCCAGGGTGGACAGTCTCCTCCAGATGGACGGTGGCCTCCAGGGTGGACAGTCTCCTCCAGATGGACGGTGGCCTCCAGGGTGGACAGTCTCCTCCAGATGGACGGTGGCCTCCAGGGTGGACAGTCTCCTCCAGATGGACGGTGGCCTCCAGGGTGGACAGTCTCCTCCAGATGGACGGTGGCCTCCAGGGTGGACAGTCTCCTCCAGATGGACGGTGGCCTCCAGGGTGGACAGTCTCCTCCAGATGGACGGTGGCCTCCAGGGTGGACAGTCTCCTCCAGATGGACGGTGGCCTCCAGGGTGGACAGTCTCCTCCAGATGGACGGTGGCCTCCAGGGTGGACAGTCTCCTCCAGATGGACGGTGGCCTCCAGGGTGGACAGTCTCCTCCAGATGGACGGTGGCCTCCAGGGTGGACAGTCTCCTCCAGATGGACGGTGGCCTCCAGGGTGGACAGTCTCCTCCAGATGGACGGTGGCCTCCAGGGTGGACAGNGGTGCAGGCTCCCAAAGACACAGCATGCTCAGGACACCCTTTTTCTGTACGTAAGCACCCCACATTTGAAAAGGCAACAGTGGAATTAAATCCCCTGAAAAGACCAGAGATAGAGGCAGGGTGGAACTGTGGAAGCCTTGCTGGTGCCTGTCGCGCTGCTGGGGGGGGGGCGGTTAGGGAGGCCCCATCTGAGCCGGTCAGGACTCGGCCTGACCTGTATGCACGCCACAGCT
>NC_048223.1:131027818-131044396 GCF_002007445.2 Ailuropoda melanoleuca
CTAGATGGACGGTGGCCTCCAGGGTGGACAGTCTCCTCCAGATGGACAGTGGCCTCCAGCACCCAGGCAGGAGCCAGATGGGGGCTGCCCCACGGACCAAAGAGCATCTTACCAAGGACTCACCTCTTGGGTTTCAGTCACTGGGGGTGTGGGTCTGCCTGGGCCACATGGAGGGAGGCTCTCGGCCTGGCATCCAGAGGATGTCAAGTTGCTCCCCTTACAGCCTTTGTTCTGTCAATTCAACATTTATTGATGGTTGTGGGAGGCGCCGGGGCCTAATTACCTAACACTCAGGGGCACTAGCCCCAACATTGATGGTGGTCTCTGCACACGAGATAACCTGTCCCCTGCATAGATGGCGGACGACTCCCTCCCGGGTGAGAGGCTGCTCCCGCAGGGGTGCCCCGGGGAAGAATCGGGCGGTGAGATCCCACTCCAGATGTCTGCCACCGGGCAGCACCCTGCTCCAGAGCCCAGGCTCGCTTGCCTGCAAATCCCTGTCCAGGCTGTCCACCCCATCAGAGGCTGGCTTCTGCCCCCTGTACATGAGCACCCCCAGAAAAGCTGCCAGCACACACGTGGAAACCACGATGAGGGGCAGACATGCTTCCTGAAGCCTGTGGAGTGGCGTGGAAACAGCTGCAGCGGGGACACAGGAAAACCTGATCCACGTTCCACCTGTGAGCGCCGTTGAGGAGTGGAGCCGTCTGCAAGCTGTGAAACGGATTGTATCTCCACGTCGTACTCGGCCACTTGAGTGACCCCTGCGCAGGGACCCTGGCGGTGAGAAGCCTGCTGCTCCCAGGCCCTGCAGCCACCCCCCAAGCTCCTCGGCACCACTGGGAAAAACCTGGGAACTGTACTCATGCTCCAGCCTGGATGGAGACTCCTGGAGACCGGGTGTCCTCGTGGCATCTGAAGCCCGGCCCATTAGCCGGGTAGGCAAGCCAAGGACAGCACAGGCCTGGTCAGGTCCAGAGAGGCAGGGTCTGCCAAGATGACGTTAGCGTGAGAAATGGTTGATTGTCTTGTGCTGACAACCCCTCAGGCCCCCTGTCGGAGGGAGTCAGCCGATGAGCTCTGGAATAGATGCCCCCCTGACCTCCCGACTACATTTCCACAAGGTCGCAGGTGCATGATTTATTCACTCGTTCATTTGCAAACATGCATCAGGACCTGACCCACCTTTGGGAGTGAAGCCACACGAGCCCTGGCTGGGCTGCCCTCCAGCAGGCAAGGAGGGACGGAGGGCCTCGTGCATTCGAGAGAACAGAGCTGGGGCCCAGGTGAGGCAATGGCGGGGGAGGTGGCTGCAGTGCTGGAGAGCCCGGCCAGCCCTCAGGGTGACATTCTCCCTGGAACTCCCCAAACGTTTCTGTAACAGGCACGTGCTTTGCAGATGCCAACAGAGCACTGGCTACCAGTACAGAGGCTATGCCTGGCTCACCCAGCATGCCCGGCTCTGCCCATGACTCTCTGGACAGGAGGCAGGCCTGAGGAGGCACACCTGGAACACCAGGGCATCAGAGGATGTGATAGTTAGCTTTAATGTGTTGATGTGAACAGTTGTGGGGCCGACATCTGGTCAGACATCGTTCTGGGTGCCAGTGTGCAGGTGTGAATGAGGTCAGCCCTGGACTGGGCCCAGTAGGCACCCCCCCATTGTGGGGCTCGTCCGCTCCCCTGGGGGCCTAGGGATAATGGCAGAGGGGGGAGAGATTCTCTCTGTGCCTGTCCAGGCTGGGACATCAGTGTCCAGCCCCTGGACTCAGCTCTCCTGAGCCTCCAGCTTGCCCACCACGGATATCATACGTCTCAGCATCCTCATCTCTGAGAGCCAATTCATCCTGGCAAACATGGTTTTCCTCTGGTGGCAGCCAAGTCTGCCCTGTTCTGACAAGGGACAGCTCGCCACCACCCTGGGGCCTGGCACCTGAACACGGGATACCCCTGGACCTCCTCCCCTGTCCAGCTGTGGCTCAGACTCAGGGTAAGATGGTGCACGCCTCGTGGCCCGGAGCTCCGGTCGGCAGAGAACAGATGGTTGCTATGGCAACAAGATGACCGGGAGTCTCATTAAAGTCCTAAGTGACATCATGAACACCAAGAGCCGGCCGCTGGTGGTCCCACATGATAATGACGTCAGCGTCAGCACTGGCCCTGGGTTGGTGGTGCGAGGGCCCATGGCTGCCTCCTTCCCAGGATGGTGGCAACCTTGTCTGGAAGCCAGAGCTGGGTCCCTATGACCTCCCTGCGTCCCTCCTGAAGTGGGTGTCTGAGAGGCGGAGTCCCGCTGCTCACTCCGTCCAGCAACCCCCACGCGAGCGGGGGGCCGTCTGGGCGGGGCTCCGAGCAGCCGGACAGCATCGGAGCCAGCTCCTCCCCGTCCTCCTGATCCCAGGGCTCCTCCGAGGACTCACGACTATTTCTGTTCATCCGTGATGACGGCCACACTGCTGCCCCCTGAACAGAAAGACCGACCATCCTTCAGGCGAGGGCCAGGTGGATGTGTCCCCTTTCTCCCTCTGGTTCAGGTGCAGAGAGTGCTTGCCCCCGGGTCCCCGCTGGGGTGAGGCCTGCAGGAGGTCTGGCCAGGCTGAGGAAACGGTTGGACTGGCCACATACATGCAGGGAGCCCACCTGAAACCGCAGACGGCCCTGGGGTTCCCCCCCACCCATCCCGTTCTCATCGATTATTCTGGAGTTTTCTGAGAAGTGAACATTGAACTCTGGATTTGATAAATCATTATAATGCAATGTTAGCTTTATTCAGAGAATCTCTGTATTCCTTAAACATCTATGCCCTTTCCAATCACAGCCATAATTTACTTGTCATTGTGAAATGTCAGGTTATTGCTTCATAGGTAACCGTGTTTCGTAGAACCAGGTGCAGACCAAGGAGGGAATGCATAATTAGCTAACGAAGTAAGTGCAGCCTGGGGACCAACGTGGGCAGCTGCTGAGAGCAGTGAGCAACTCGGCCTTGTGGGGAGTAGATTTCGGCATCTGATCCTGAAAGAGTTCTACGTCATACACACCCCCAGCACCAGCCTACTGGGGAGACCCCTGCTGCGGGGCCGCCCAGCCCTTCACTTGGTGTCACCCCTGTGGGGCCGAGCCCAGAGGAAGTCCTCCCTGGGGCCCTCAGTGTCCCACGTCCAGGCCGCACTGACCCTAGACACATGTGCACAGGCCTGTGTGCAGGCATGGCGTGCACGCAGCTGAGGGGCACGTATGTGGCCAGCCTCACGTGGACTGCCCCAGGAGTATCGTGTGCACAGGCCCGTGTGCTCCCAGCCCCATCTCTCCACAGGGCATCAAAGCTAACCAGTGCCAGAGCCTTTGCAGCCCTCCCTGGGAAGTGGGACATCTGCCCTGAGTGGGGACCCCTCATGCCCTCCTGCTGGTCTCATTCCCTGTCACTATCGAGCTGCCTCCTGAGAAAGCAAAGGGAGCAGCGGGGCTCAGACCCGGGCCTCGGGGAACACACGGTGTCCAAGGGCAGCACGCTGGGGGAGATGGCCCACGGAGGCCCGGCTGACCCGCCTCTCCCCACAGGTGGGCATCCTGCTGCACTACTCCACGCTGGCCACCATGCTGTGGATCGGGGTGACTGCCAGGAACATCTACAAGCAGGTGACCAGGAAGGCTCCACCGTGCCCGGGCGCAGACCAACCGCCATACCCCAGGCGGCCCCTGCTCAGGTACTCGGGCACCCACGTGTGTGGCCACCTCTACCCCCAAGGCACCGAGAGCCCCCAGTTCTGGGCTACCTTTGGGGGTCTCAGCAAACCGGCTCACAGGGAAACTTGGGGTCCAAGGACGATCCACTCTGCACAGGTGGCCAGGGTTGGGGGGGCGCTGGGGGCAGGGTGGGGTGTCAGAGATGGGATGTCAGGGTGCTGGATACAGTTGTGTGCTGGGGGCCGGTGTGTCCCTCTGCCTGCTTGTGTCTGTGCTACTGAGCTCCACGCCACAAGGGGCTGTGGTGGAGACAGCTCTGGGCGGTGGATCAGTGCTCCGGTCTTGGCTACAGTTCATTCATGGGTCTCAGTGAGCTGAGGCACCTGCTCATTAGCTGGGGAAACTGAAGCGGCTCAGTCACCAATCCCCAGGTGGCCACATGGCCTGGGCCTTTCAAGGCTGGGTGGCAGATGGGTTTGGAGACTGTTACTTGGTCAAGCTGGGAGGGTTTGGGGTGGGCAGCTGATGCCTCTGTTAGGCTGTGGCCTGGGCCCTGGACCGTGGACACCCAGGCCCTTGGATTGAACTCTGTCCAGCTCCAAATTTGAAGGGCCATCTGGGAATACCTCAGTGCACCTAAAACTCATCAGAAGAACTCATTTTGAGGCAGATGAAACAACGCCCTGTGTTGTTCAATAAATGAGACCTCCCCCAGAGGTTTACTGACACTGAGTTTCTGGAGCTAGCAGACCCGTTGCCACACAGCTAGCAGGGCCCGTGGCACTCTGCTGCAGACACGGGCCAGGGAGGCAGCGTCTCCATTCCCCATTCTTCCTGCCAGGGAGGCCCCCATTCCCTGGGGTTCAAGAATCACTCTCAGAATGAATGTCCTGGTCTATAATTGATTGAAAAGCTGCCCGGTTTTTTGAAGAACAACATGGCGGCCTCGGAATATTCCAGAACCTTTCTGATGGTGTCACATGTGCATAATGAACCAGACTCCCTGGTGCTTCCAAGCAGTGAGCCCAGGGCCTCAAAGCATGTGTCCCATAGGTTGTGGGATCTGTGGGACATGCCCCGTGGGCTGTGGCCTCTGTGAGCATATGCCCCGTGGGCTGTGAGCTCAGGAGACCCAGGACTAGAGGGGCATGGGCCCGGTAAGCTGTGCACTAAGCTGGCCGTGTCACACCTGCCGGTCGCTCTGAGACATTTGCTGTTCCTGCTGTGCTATCTGGAAACCACTGTCACCTCTCCCTCCATGTTCCCTCTTTGGTACAAAAGCTTGACATTGGGGGGCCGGGGGGGCATGTGATGTGATTCCAGCAGCTCCCTACATGACGACCCCTCTGGCGGGATGAGGCTCGGGAGGGTGGGGACACTGGCTCTGGGCTCCGCTGAGGGCCTGCCCTCCTTAGCTGCCTTCTCTGGCCAGGCCTGGCCTGAGCCAGTGGTGGGGACCCCCAAGGCTAGGGGCCAGAGTCTTTCCTCCCAGAGCCCCCTGGACTTGCCATCTGCCCTCCAGCCACAGGCATCCTTACCAGCAATGGCTCTTTCGACTGGCCCCAGCAGGCATCCCTGTATCTGTGTCCCCGACCCCATTTCCAGCACGGAAGTGTAGCTCCTGAGTCTTCGGGGGAAGGAAGAGCCCCCAGGCCTCGTGCTGCCTGGCCTCGCCCCATCCTGAGCAGAGCAGCACGGCAGGTCTCACCGACTCGCGGCGGGGCCGAGAGCTGGGCACGCGGTCTGCAGGCAGGCAGGCGCTCCTGTGTCCTCCCTGCTCTGCAGTTTTCCAATGAGAAATAAAAAGAAAGTAGTCGTGGGTTAGGACCGTCTGTGTGAGCTCAGAGCATGCAGTTTTTTGAGAAACTGGAGGCCAGTTGTCTCACTTTCCACGTTGACCTCGCTGCCAGGTGGCCACAGAGATGCGGCTAGGGGCGTGTGCCGCCTGGGAGTGGGCCTGTGGGTGCCAGGGCCCTCGCTGTCCCTGCGGCCCACACGAGGGTCTGCCCGCTCGTCCAAAGAACCCCTCTGCGCAGCTTTGGGGAAAACCAAGCCCATTTAGAGATTTCAAGGAAACTATAGCCACATAGAATTTTACAGGACTCTGGAGTGGAGGAACATTTTGGGCCTGACTCTCCCCCCACCTGAGCCCTGGGGGCAATACTCACCTAGCAGAGGCACTGCCAGGGCCGAGACCCCAAGTCCGGGTGTCAGACGTGCTGCCTTTGAGTCAGGGCTGGCTCAGGGAGCAGAGGGGCCAGGTGGCTCTCGTGTTTCAGGACTGGTTTGTCTATTCAAGGTGCCTTACAATTCCGTATGATCATTACGATCTGTTTTTCCATTTCTGCGCAAATGGCCACTGGGGTTTTGATGGAGCTTGCCTGCCCTACAGAGCCCTTCAGGAAGAGTCGTTGACACAGTAACATTAACAGCATCCGGTCCGTACACACGGCACAGCTCTCGGTGTCCTCGGGTCTGCGTGGTCTCTGCTGGTGACATTTACTGCCTCAGCGCACTCGTCCTACACTGCCTGGGTTAGATTTCTTCCCTAAGGGTGGCTTTTTCGCTATTTTAATGGGACTGTCTTCTTCATCTTCGGGGCGATCGTTGCTTATGTCCAGAAACACAACTGAATTTTGTGTGTTGGTCTTGTGTCCTGAAGATTTGCTGAACTCGTTCACGAGCCCTGAGAGCTTTCCTGTGGATTCCTTAGAATCGTGTGTATGTGGTCCCGTCATCAGCCCACAGGGACTCCTGTCCAGTCCACACGGCTTTTAGGTTTAACTCTCTCTGCCTGGCTGGGACGTCCAGCACAACAGGAGCCTCTCTCTCTCTCTCTCTCTCTCTCTCTCTCTCGGTCGGTCCGGCTAGCAATTGGCCAGTTTTGTGGACTGTTTTGAAGAACCCGCGAGGGGTTCATCCATCTCCCCTGAGGTTTTCCCCTTCTCTGGGACCTCTGCCCCGGTCCGCACCGCTCCCGTCCTCCTGGTAGCTGGGAGTTCACTTTGCTCATCTTCTTTCTAGTTCTGTACGTTGTAAAGTTAGACTAGTCATTTGAGATCTTTCTTTCATTGTACATGGTCACAGCTATGGATTTCTCTTGGGGCGATGCTGTCACCACGTCCCATGATTCAGGCGTGTTTGTCCTCCTTTTTAATATTTTCTGATGTTCCTGTGACTGTTTTCTTCGGCCCACTGGTTATGTAGCATGCTGTTTAATTTCCATACATGCTTAGGTTTCAGGCAAGGTCTTTAGAGACCTGTGCCAGCTTCAGTGGCAAGCTGAGGGAAGGAAATCCCAGCTCCACCAAAGTGGCCCATGGCTTGGGGGGGACATCCCCGTTACAGTGACGGGAAGCACATAGTACCTCATTCCTGCCCTCGTTCTTGCCCGGGGCTCAGGTGTGGCTGTCGGCTGAGTGTGAACCCCGTCCCTGTCCCTCAGCCCTGACCCAGTGCCTCCTGCCGTGGTGTCACACCTGCAACCAAGAGGTGAGAACTTCGACACTGGAAGTGCTGCCCCTGGGCCTCGGAGATGTGGCTTGAGGGCAGGACAGACTCAGCCGGGGGTGCAGGTCCTGGCCCCAGGATGCTCTGTCTCTCTCAAGCAGGAGGGCGAGGTCTTCGGGCAAGGTCAGTGCTGGGAAGTGCAGGACGCATTTTCAAGGGTGATGACCTTGGGGGGAGGGCGTGAGAGGGGTCAGCTCGAGAGAAAAGCTGCTCTGTGGGGGCAGAACTGGGTGACAGACACAGGAAGACTGCCAGCCCCGGTGACCATCACCAAGGCCTCTCTGATGCAAGGACACTGCACCTTGCTCATCATGTGGACTCTCTTCCAAGACAACCCAAGGGTCTCTGCTGCCAGAACCAGGCCCGTCCCACTGGGGCCACGCCGGTGTCCACATGATCCTGGATCCAGACCTTCGCATCCCATGGCAGCTGATGCCTCTCCCTGGGGATCCTGACAAAACCCACCAGTGCGTCCACGTGGAAGGAACCCCA
This sequence comes from Ailuropoda melanoleuca, assembly GCF_002007445.2. Lineage (NCBI taxonomy): Eukaryota > Metazoa > Chordata > Mammalia > Carnivora > Ursidae > Ailuropoda > Ailuropoda melanoleuca. Next base: position 131,035,505 of record NC_048223.1, read on the forward strand.
CATCCTCCGTGTGTCCACCAGGAACTAACCGCAACCCCACGTCCCCAGTTCAGCATCCCATCATCCATGTCAGAAAGCTGCCATTGCTCCAGATTATTCTTGTCCCCCTGCCCAAATCAGGAGCTCCCAGCCCTGACTCTGCCCCCTAACCCTGCACCTCCCCATCCCCCACAGGCCTCTGGCTCCTTTCTTGGTGGCCGTGGTCCTGCCACCACCTTGCAGAATCCCCGTCCTGAGGGGGAGGCCTGGCGGTTCACTCCCCTTCCCAAAGCACGCAGGGCCGCCCACTGCTGCCCAGCCTGGCCCCCGGCCTCCAGCTGGCTTCTCCACGTCTCCAGCCACAGTGCCCACGACTAGATGCTCAGACCCCACCTGCCCTCCTCCCTGACCCTGCGTCACCCCAGCGCATCTCCCTGGGGCTTTTGCAGCATCCTCCCGTGGCCCGAGGGAAGGACTGTGTCCTCAGACCCCAGTACACAGCGCCTACACAGTTGTTGGGGAAATGATAGGAATTCAATAAATATTTTTTTAAGTTGGCCTTGAATGAATAACCTTAGTTTAAATCCTCCATTTTACTCACAGGACTGAGTCTGGAAGAACCCAAGCCCAGGGCTGATAAATGCTCCCTTCTGGCCAGAGGGCAGGTCCCAGGGGAGCAGCTGTGGGGTCAGGCGTGAAGAGGTGCCCCGTGGGAGAAGCCGAGAACAAGGTTTCCAAGGGGAAGTTCACTTTACTCACAGAGAGAGGGTAGCTGTGTGCCACGCGGGCCACGCAGGCAACAACCGGGGTGCTCACCCCGCAGGTGGAACAGATGCCCTCTTGGGGGCCGGCCGTGAGCCCCAGCAATTTCACCGGGCGGTCAGAAAGCCGGTCAGGCAGGCAGGCACAGGTGAGGCCCGGGTCCAGGGTCAGGGTTTCAGCCACTTTGGGTCTGGCTCCTACTCGGGACTGGGAGGATGGTATCGAAGCAGCAAAGGTGAACTCCGGGGGGGGTTCCACGCAGAACCCGGTCCTTCCTCCGGTAGGAGAACACACACAGGGTTTCTGCCCCGGAAGCCGGCTTGCGAGTTGGTCAGGGTTTTCTCTGGGGACCACCCACTCGGCCGCCCCATCTATGACTCTGCAGACCCCAGAGGAAGGTGGACGCTCCTAAGACCCGGCCCAGCACGAAGGGCGACTTACCCGTCAGGTGCGTAGGAAACACAGAAAGCCAGGTCCCCGATGGCAGCCCAGAGCAGCCCCGGGACGCACCCTCCAGGGAGAGGCCAGGCCACCGGGTGCAGCCTGCGTCCTCTAAGACAAGCCGGCCACCTCCCTGCTCGCTTCCAACAGCGTGGCTGAGAGAAGAAAGACAAGCTGAGGGGCAGGTTGGCTCAGAAACGCTGGAGGAAAAAGAACAAGGCTGCTTTTGCAGACTCTGCACCCACCTCGTCCACAGAACAGGACTTGTGGCTGGCCCCGCCTCCGAGAGGTCTCGTGGTGCTGTGGACTCCAGACCAAAGCCACACCGCCCATCTGGTGTGTCCTCGGTTCACTTTAATGGCACGTCTTCTCTTCCTGTCTCACCTCCATGGCGACTCTACAGGCAATTTAAGGACCGCGGCCCCCAGCACACCGCGGAGACTTCCAGCACAGTGGCTCTGCCGGCGCGGCTCCAGCCCTGAGCACTTGGAGGTGTGGCTGGGAGAACAGTGCACGTCCCAGGCAGAGTGCCATGCTGGCTGGCCGGGTGGTAGTCATGGAGCCCCCCAGCCATGCTGCTCGGCCCCCTCCAGCGAGGTCTCTTAGTAGACGCACCTTCCCCAGGCTTCCACTCCCTCCATCCGTGTGGTCTGCCTTAACAAAATGCCACTGGCTGGGGGCTTATGACCAGCAGAAGTGTGTCTCCCAGTCTGGAGCCTGGACGCCTGAGGTCAGGAGTCAGCAAGCTCGGTTCGGCTGGGAGCAGACCTCTTGCCATGTCCTCAAGGGCAGAAGGGGCAGGGGCTCTCCAGGGCCTCTTTCATAAAGCACTGACCCTGGTCCCAAGGGCTCCATGCTTACAGCGCACGGCCTCGCACACCTTCCCCTTGGGGTGGGGCTTCCTGGTGTGAATCTGGGGACACACACACTGAGACTGGAGCAGCTCTGGAGGGATGCTGCCTCACAAGAAAACAGACCTCCCTGCTGTGCATCTCTGGTTGCTCAGGGCCAGGCCCCAAGTTCGCTGCATATGATTACATCCTCATTTCGCAACCACCCCCCCGGCCTTCCTGACAACATGCACCCAAGTCGTTCCCTATTATTTAAGGTCTCATAGTGCTGCTGCTTGAAACATGGAGCTGCCCTAAGACCCAGGCGCTCACGTTCTGGACGCATGAGCTCTGTGGTGAAGGGCACTTGCCCATCCACTCACCAATGTGCAGCTGCTGCCAAACTGGACGGCCCTGCCCAGCAGAGGGATGGTTCCCTGGGGCTCCCTCCGCAGGAGCCCCTTCTGGGACGGCAGTGCACATCCTGGGAAGCAGGGCTTGGGACCTGCTCTCAGCGTCTTCGCGTCTTCGTACAGCCCCCTGACGCTGCCGCAGGAGCCCCCAGGAGCCCATGTAGCACCCGGTGGGAGGCTGCCCTGCCTTGGCGGGGGGGGTGGCGGCTGCAGGGCCGTCAGTGAACCGCGCACGGCCCACCCAGGCTGATGCCCATGCCCTCCCGTGACCCCACAAGGCCACCCCTGGGGGCAGAGGTCCTGCTCCCCAGGCCTGGCTTCGGGACTTCGGAGCTCTTTTCAGGCAGAAGAGGTCGTGCGGCCCCACAGGCTGGCACCTGCCAGAGTGCACACCTGCAGTGTGTCAGCACGTCCTCGTCATCACGGGGCAGCCGGTTCCGTGTTAAAGATCGGGGCACATTTCCGTGCGCGGTGCTCAGCACAGGCATGGCTCTCCTTCTCTGCGTGACCCCCAAGGTCTTGCAAACAGCTTTTCTCCAAACCCGTATGGCTACTGAAAATTGGCGTGCTGGTGTCTCTGAGGCCCTGGACGCTTGGCCAGCAGCACACTTAGACAAGTGCGGCAGGGCCTGTTCGGTCTCAGCTGAAACCATCAGTCTGATTTCTTGGAATTCGGAAGTCCCAGCCAGCACGAAGGATGCTAACTGGACCCAGTGATGAGCGTCTGTTGGACGGATCCTGTGTGGGGGCAGTGCCTGGGGCAGGTGCCTGCAGTCCCGCACCACTGCACACAGATATGCATGCTCCTCCAGCTCGAGTGGGCTGGTCGCCTCGTGTCCACACCTGGCCCGGACGGCTCCCTGGTGACAAACGGTCCCAGCACATCACGGGCACTCTCCTCCGTGAGTGGGGGCACCAGCGGGACAGCACCAGGGCCAAGTAGTCCTGGTGGACTCTTCAAGAGAGGCGGTGCCTTTTGGGGGAGGGGGTCGCTTAATCGAGGTCCAGAAGGCCCAAGTGGTCAGTCCCTAGAAGGGCTCCTGGGCCTCCTTCTATCACCTGAGTGAGGCCGCACCAGCCTGCGGGCAGGGCATCGCGTTCCCGAGTGCCCCTCTCACCGCCTTGCCTCCTGGGCCTGGGTGAACGTGGCCGTGGGCAGCGTCCACCTGGGTGGTCAGCATCAGGCAAGGGGACAGCCTCCAGAGGAGAGAGAAGCAGCCAAGGGCTCCGAGTCTGTGGAAGCCGGGCCCCAAATCTGGACTCAGCCGAATCCCGGGCCCCTGGCGGACGGTCCGCGCGGGACAGCGGTCGCTGACCAGCCTGACAACGCACTTGACTGGCAGCCTCCTCCATGAAGACTTGTTGCAAGTCCAGGGAGGAAAGGCACGGAGGGGTGTGCAGTGAAGATGCCCCAGAGACAGGCCACACAGGTGGGCTGGCAGCCACGCTGAGCACGAGAGGCTACGTGGGTTACAAATAGCTTTTCCTACTCAGGCCGCTAGAGGCGCGTGTGCACTTCCTCAAGGGTGACCCTCCCCCACCCACCTCCGCATCCAGCTCCGACCCACAGGGCACCCTGGGGACACGGGAGCCGGGTGTGGCTTGGGACCGTATTCCTTTTCTGCTCCTGATGTAAAAAACGACTTAAAACAGCACATTTATTTTCTCACGGTCCTGCAGGCAGAAACCCCAAATTGGTCTCCCGGGCTACATCCAGGTGTGTCCAGGCTGGCTCACCTGAGGCTCCTGGGGAGAGAGGGCTTCTTGCCTCTTGTGGAGACACCTATGCTCCTCGCCACCCTCCCTCTGATCTCCCTCCCGTCTGACCTCCGCCCCCCCTTATGAGGACCCCTGGACCACATCAGGCCACCCAGGCGCTCCGGACCATCCCCGGTGCCTGCACCCACCGCTCGGTCACGTCTGCAGGGTCCCTCCGCAGCATGGGGTCAGCACACCCGTGTTCTGAGGGCCGTCATCAGCCCGTGGCAGGGGCGGACTTCACGTTCCTGAACGCGCATATCCCTTACCCACCCCACTTACTCATCGGACCACCCGACCCCGAATGCCACTTTGCTCCGCACTCAGGCCATTGCTGGGATCTCCCCCCTGCCCCGTGCCGCTCCTCGAGGAGCCCAGGCCAGTCCCCCACCTCACCCCCCTCCCCAGGTGCCTGCGGCCCTGCCCTGTGTGTGTCTTAGGGTCTGGCGTGGCGTCACGGGGCAGCAGCTAGGGTTTCCTCGGGGTCCTGGTTCACCCTTCTTTCTAGAAACGCTCCCCTAGAGGAAGAGGCTGGTCTGACCCCAGCAGCCAGGTGAGCTCCCAGACATCTAGCAGACCTGCCCTGGACGGTCTGTGTGGTGACCCGGGAACGCAGAAACGTGAGTGGTCCGTGGCCAGTGTCTTCTGGGGCTGTGCGGCTGTGCAGGGCTGCTGACCCAGCGGGCAGGATTTCAATGTCATGAGAGAGGGCAGGTCAGTGACAACGCCAGGAGGGAACAGCAGCCCCCAAGGGAGAGGGTGTGGCTGAAGTTGACAGGTGATGGGGCCAAAAGTGTCCCCAGCCACTGGGCACGCTGAGGCTGGTGCAGAGTGGTCCACATCGGGGACGGGCAGGCTCGCAAGTGTCCTGCATGTCCACCGTGCTGAACGCCCAGCAGCCCCAGCAAGAACTGCCGGTCCAGGTGGGGGCACCTGCCACGGCCAGCAGCGCCCTCTGCCGACAGAGCCTGTGCCACACGAGGAGCCGAGCTTGGTCCAGGGAGCTTGGCAACTTGGGGTTGACACAGCTCAGGCAGAGGCAGGGGGAGCCACCGGCCAAGGAAGGGGCACCCAGTGGCTTGAGAGGCTGGCCAGAGGCAGTGGAGGGGCTGTAACCACCTCACCCTGCAGGATGCGCGGCCAGGAGGGCTTGGAGGGCGCCGTCCCCATGAGCCAGGCAGGGCTAGGCCCCTGGCTGCCTCTGGGCCTCCACTCACTGGAGAACCTCTCCGGTCCCCTGGGAACGGTGCACAGCCACTGGGACTGGCCAGGAGTCGAGGGGGCTGTGTCGCCTGGGGGTACCCACAGGGGGTCTCCAGGGCAAGCTTTCCCCAGCTTAGCAAAGTCACCCCTTTGTCTTTCCCGGAGCATCAGAGGGACCAGCTCGGGCTGCTGCTGCTGTGCCCACTGGAGCAGAGCGAGCCTCACGCCCTTCCCGTCACAGTGCCCTTCCCGTCACAGCACCTTCCCGTCACAGCGCCTTCCCGTCACAGTGCCTTCCCGCGCCCCCTGCTGCTGTGCCTCCTCCTGCATTAAAGGGGACCTCGTGATGGAAACCCCAGGGCCCTTGTCTCCCTGGAGGGTGGAGGCATGGCCGGGGGTGGGGAGTGGCTTTCTGCAGGTCCTGAGAGGCTTTCGAGCCTGGTCAGCACCGGGAGCAGAGCTACAGATGGCTGTGGACCAGGACCGTGCCAGGCCGGGTCCCCAGGCACATGCTCACCTGTGGCATTTTCCTCCAAGCATTAAAAGCAATCGGGGACGTTTTCCCTACAGTTTTGTCTGGTTTGGCTCACCGCCCCGCTTTGCGTACTAGGCTGGACCCCAAAGGGCTCTTCCACTCCCCTTCGTGCACATCAGCGGGAACAAGTACCCTGGTTCAGGCCGCCGGGCCAGGCTCGCCGTCCCCCTGCGCCTCCCCCTGCCCCGCAGACCGCGGTCCTTCTTACACCGGCTGTGGACCCGGAGCCCCAGCGCCCGGGGACGGCACTGCAAGCCTTGGCCGTCGATGCCGCCCAGCAGATCGAGGACAGTCCATCTGTGCCTAGTTTGCTGAGATATTTTATGAAGGATGTGTGTTAAATTCTGTCAGGTGTTTCTACTGCGTCTGTGACACAGTCACATGGCGTCTGTGTCCTTAGTGCGTTTCCATGATGATCTGCTTTGATCTTATGAGTCACACACTTTACATTTCCGTGATAAATCTCACCTGTCGTGATGTTTTCTCCTGTTGGTAAAGTCCTCGATTCCGTTTGCTGATCTGGTGTCTGTGCCCACCGGCGTTCACACGCCTCTGCTGGGTTTTGGACCGGCTTCCGCTGCCTTGCAAACGGGGTCAGGAGGTGCCCCACCTTCATTTTCTGGAAAAGCCCATAGAAGATGGATTGGTGCCGTCTCTTCCCTAGTTGTGTGACCAGATTCCCCGGTGACACTCAAGGGGCCTGGAAGTTTCTCTGTTAGATGTTGTGGATATAGGAATCAACCTTTTTACCAGATAGAGAGTATTCAGATTTCCTAATTCTTGTTTTGATTTTGCTAATTCATATTCTTCTCAGGGAATTTATCCATTTCATCTAAGCCGAGGAGGTGTTCGCAAGGGCTGTTTACAAAGCTCATCCCCGCCCTGCAGGAGACGGGTCGTCTGCTCCCCCCTCTTCTCCGTCCAAGGTGGGAGCGCAGTGCTGTCCGCTTGCTGCGGAAATCCACTCTGGGTTGGAGGGGTTTCAGGGCTGCTCGCGGTCTGCTCTCCTGCTTGTCCTCTCCTTCCGTGTGGGGACTCTGCGTTTGCTTGGCTCTCTTCTGCCTTAGTGTGTGGGGCACGGGCCACGAACGTCAGGCCACGAACATCCCTGCTCTTCCCACAGAAACATTCTCTGTGGTGAACGCCCCTCCGAGCCCTGCTGTAGCTGCATCCCAGAAATATGTTGTTTTCCTTTCTCGTTTTTTTTAAATATTTTCTAAATTCCCTTATGACTTCTTCGACCCATGAATTATTTAGAAGTGTGTCGTTTCGCTTCCAAGTATTGGTGGTTTTTCTAGTTAACCTTGCTGTTACTGATTAACTGGACTCCATGGAGGTCAGACCATAGACTCCGTGATGACAACCCCGGTAAGACACCCAGGCTCGTTCCACGGCCACACGTCGTCTGCCAGCTAGCGGACCATGCTTGGCGTGATGCTCCAGGAAGAGCACTAGGGCAAAGTGAGTCGAATTGTTGCTCCAATCTTCTGTTTCTTTACTGATCTCAGCCTGGTTGTCCTGAAAACCGCCAAGAGAGGGCGCCTGGATCGCCACCTGTGATTTTGGCCTTGTCTGCTCCTCCCTGTGATTCTGTCCTCCTTTGCTTCGCGTGGTTTGAGTCTCTGGCCCCACACATGCGTGGTCGCTGTGTCCTCCTGTGGGCTGTGCTGACACTGACATAAAATGGCCTCATATCTCCTTCTCCAGAAGTCTGTCCCCGATGTCAGTGTGGCCGCCACAGCCTCTCTGCGTCTCCTGCGCAGACAGGCAGCTGCCCACCTGCTCCACCCCCCTCTGCCCACACCAGGGCCTCAGGTCCAAGACCTCAGATGGACTTAGGTCTGTTTCAACCACCTGTCCACCTGTTTTCTGGTTTTACTTTTTCTTTTCCTTCTGCTCCTCCTTTCCTGGCCTATTTTTTCTTTTGTATTATTTTAATATTTTCCTGCATTTCATTTTAATGTATCTATTAGCCCTTTGCCTATTAATTTTTCATGGTGCCTTAGGGATCGAAGTCCACGGACTTTTCCCCATATCTTTGGTGTGAAAGTCACACTAGTTCGTGTAAAGTGTGCGCAGAAGCCTCACCTGTGGGGCCATCCCCCCACCTTCTTGGTGCCAAGGACACGGCATCTGTCAGTCAACATGTGTTATTAACTCCATTAGGCAGCGTTAGAATTCTTTCTTCAAGCAATCATATATATGCACATATATTTTGTAATTAAGAGAAAACAAAGTGTTCTGTTTGCCCTACCAGTTAGCATTTCCGGTGCTCTCCATTCTTCGGGTTTTCTATCTGGTGCAATAGCCCTTCAGCTTGAAGGATGAAACTGAGCCTTTCTTGAAGGTCCACTGGTGACAAATTCTCTCCGTTTTATTTTTGTCAGAAAATGTCTGTATTTGTCCTGTTCTGAAGGACACGTTCTCTGCATATAGAATCCTGGGAGGCACAGAGTCCCCAGGATCACCCTGTTCCTGCCCATGGACCTGGGATCTATGGCATTCCCCTTGTCGGGGACAAAGCGCCATCAGCCCACTGGGGTGTGTGTGGCATCCGGGAGGGTGGCAGCCCGTCCTTGTGATCATCCGCAAGCTGGCGCCTCGGCCACCATGACCCTCACATGCTCTGACCAGTGTGCTCCATGGCCAGGCACCCGTGGCCAGGTGTCTTGGCCTGTGTGCTTGGCAGTTCCTCACATTCTCGAGATCCAGCCTCAGTGGGTCGGACACTAGACACTAGAATGCCCTCAGATGGAGCTGCTGGCTAAGACCCTGCTGGCAAGAAGGTCAGGCCATGCCCGGAGTGGGGGCCAACTCCCATCCAGACTGGTCGCTGTCCTGGGGGGGGTTGGGGTCAGACACCAGATGCATCCTAAGCAGCTGAGAAGCCAGGCTGCCAGGCAGTGCACAAAGGTGTGAGGGGGAGAGGGAGGGAGAGGGATGGGTTGAGGGACAGGAGAGGAGGGGAGGG
>NC_048223.1:131044496-131046076 GCF_002007445.2 Ailuropoda melanoleuca
GGCGGCCGGCGGGGCCCGAGGCCGGCCCCCACCTCGAGGCCCGGCCGGGCTCGCTGCCCGCCTGCGACGCCCTGGCCGTCTCACTGCTGCAGAACGAGCACTCGCTCAAGGCCCAGCTGCGGGCCGCGGCCTTCACGCTCTTCCTGTTCGCGGCCACCTGGACGTTTGGGGCGCTGGCCGTGTCTCAGGGCCACTTCCTGGACATGGTCTTCAGCTGCCTGTACGGCGCCTTCTGTGTGACGCTGGGGCTCTTCGTGCTCATCCACCACTGTGCCAAGCGGGATGACGTGTGGCACTGCTGGTGGTCCTGCTGCCCCTCCCGCGGGGACGCCCACCCCACGAAGCTCGCCACCTGCCCCACGCTCGACACCAACGGGGACGCACTGGGGCACGTGGCCTGTCTGCAAGATTCGCCGTGTCCAGGCCAGCCACGGGGCTTCAGCCACGTGCCCGCGGGCCACTGCAAGATGACCAACCTGCAGGCTGCACAGGGCCACGTCAACTGCCTGTCGCCAGCCACGCCGTGCTGCGCCAAGATGCACTGTGAGCAGCTGATGGAGGACGCGGCCCACGTCCATGTGCACGAGGAGGACGCCTTTGGGCACGACCCGCACCTGCACAGGTGTCTCCAGGGCAGAACTAAGCCGCCGTACTTCAGCCGGCACCGGGCAGCCGCAGCCGAGCAGGAGTATGCCTACCACATCCCGTCCAGCCTGGACGGCAGCCCCCGCAGCTCACGCACAGACAGCCCCCCCAGCTCGCTCGAGGGCCCGGTGGGGGCGCACACACTGGCCTGCTGCGCCCAGGGCGACCCGTTCCCCTTGGTCAGCCAGCCCGAGGGCAGCGACACCAGCCCGGTGCTCTACGGCTGCCCCCTGCGGCCAGGCAGGGAGTCGGCCCACGGCCCAGCACACTTCGAGACGCTCCGGAGGACGCAGTCCCTGCCCTTCGGTGGACCTGGCCAGAACGGGCTGCTCGAGGGAGACGTGTGTGAAGTCCTGTCCTTCAGGGCCAATGGCATGGGCAACATCCGGACAGGGCCTTGGAAGAATGAGACCACCGTGTAGCTGGGCTGGGGCCTCACGTCGCCCAGCCCTGACGGACGAGCTTCGGAGCAGAGCAGGGTCCTGCCACGTGAGGCCGGCGGGGGTTCACTTCTCAGAAGTGGCTAGCACCCCCACTGACCCTTCGTTGTGAAGGACCCAAGCGGGAAGATGCTTCGGGCCACATCTGCTTCCGCTAATCTTGAGGTCAGACGGGCCGTCCGCGTCCCAGTCACCGGCTTTCTGACCCATAGTACCCAGTCCCAGCAGCCCAGGAACAGCAGGGTTTCTACAAGGAAAACACCCTCCGTGCCCGGCTTGGGCTGTGGGGAGCCCTGGGGTGCATCCTGTCTGCCCCGCCAGCCTGCCCACAGCAGGGGGTGCCACCCACTTTTTCTAGTGTCTAGTGTGTGTCTCCTTAAGTTTTATTCCAAGGCAGGCTGCTGGTCAGTAGAGGGCGCTCTGGACCTGGGCAGTCACTGCCAGCCCCTCTGCCAGCCCTAGTCTGAGTCGGGGGGGGGGGGGGGGGGGGGGGCG
>NC_048223.1:131046166-131062469 GCF_002007445.2 Ailuropoda melanoleuca
GTCACCTCCACCTTCAGCAGCTGCCCTGGGGGCAGGCCGCACAGGCCTGAGAGTGTCATGGATGCTGGGGCTTGTGACCGTAATCCGGGCGCATGTGAGAAGAGGGGGCAGCCCGTGACAGTTCTCCAGGGCACTGGCTGGGGTCTTTGAGGAGCCCTGTGCCTTCAGAAATGCCCGGATACCCTTCAACAGACTCGACTGTCAAAGCCAGCCACTGTTGGGACCGTACCCCGCCCCGACAAGGTCACTGGGGGCTCTAACGTTCCCAGCCCTGAGAAGGGGTGCAAACTCTGAGAAGGCGGGGGCTGGCATTTCCAAGAACAACTGAGCATGAAGCCCCGACTCAGAGGACAGTTGTCCATTAAAGCAAGCTGTGTGTGAAGCAAGGGGCTCATCCCACGGGCAAGGGTCCACAGGTCCCCATGCAGGCAGAGCCCAGACATCCTGAGGAGCACGTGTGAGACTGTGCGCAGCCATTCCTCCCTCCCTCCTCCCAGATCTGTGGCACACATGCAAAAGCACGCACACACACCACCATGTGCACGTGTCACACATGTGCACACATGCATCACGTGTATGTCTCCGTGTATGCATATCGTACACATGCCACGCACACACGTGCACCACATGTGCACACACATGTGCACGCACACCTACACGCACTCAACACACCATGCACACACAGTCAGCGTTTTCCAGGCATTCGAGCACCAGTTTCATTGCCCTACACAGATGTCATCTGTGAGACTCCTCAGTGTGCTCCGCTGTCTGGGGTTGGGGGGGGGGGCTTCACCAGGAGCAGACCCTTCCCAACACACGCCTCGGGGGAGGGGGTGTCGGGTGTCCCAGGGCCAACGCTCAGTATCTGAGCACCAGGAGCCTTGCTTCCCGGGATTCTCGTAAACCTGACACTGTCCCGTGCCTCCCACAAACCCTGTGTGTCCTCACAGGTCAACCAGACAGGCAACCAGATGACCACCAGGCAGTTTCTGTCTCTGTGCAGCCTGTCCGCCTGCTTCCGTAGCCGATAGGAACCGGAGACCCGACGCTGTGCTGTGCACACACGTAGATCCAGAACCGTCAGACGAAATACAGTATTTTGCACCGTTTGCCCTTTGTGAGGCTGGTTAATGGCGTCCACGTGTGTCTCTCGTCCTCGATGGGGGCGGGCCCACCTTGGCGCGTGGCTTCCACTCCTGCACATGGGGCCCCGGGCAGGGCCGGGGAGCTCAGAGAGGCTGCTCCACCCCGGACACTCGGGCCCCTGGCAGGTGTTCATCGCGGTCCTTTCTGCCCCCAGCAGGCCGGGCAGAGCAGAGCGTACCTCATCATTCAAACCAAAGAAATTTAACGTTAAATATTAAACCTCGTGTGTTTCGATATTGATTCAGCCTCCGGAGTCCGCTTGGGACAGCATGGTGACCCCATTGCCGTTGCATGCCATGTTTTCAGAGCATCTGGTCCCCAGCACGGATGTGGTGCAGGCTCACGCCACACGGACACACTTCTGGAAGGATGTGGGCTGGAGGTCAGAGCCACAGCCAGTGTCTCTGGTGTCATGGTGTGTCACCTCCTTCCCTGGAGCATGTGTGTGCATGTGTACATGTGTGTGTTGTCTCTGTGTGTACACGTGTCGTGTGTGTGCATGTGTGTTGTGTGCACTGTGATGTCTGTGTGTGCCTTGTGTCGTGTGCGTGTGTACATGTGTGTTGTCTGTGTTGCGTGTGGACATGTGTCACCTGCGTGTGTAAACGTGTGTGCCATGTGTACATGTGTGTTGTGCCGTGTGTGTTGTCTGTACACACATGTCATGTGCATGTGCAGACGTGTGTAGTGTGCGCACACGTGTGTGCATGTGTATCATGTGTATGTATTGTGCATTGTCTGGATGTGTGCATGCACATGTGCATGTGTGGTCTGCATGTGTGTCCACACGTGTGTCGTGTGCACATGTACGTGTGTGTCATCTGGATGAACATGTGTACACATGTGTTGTCTACGTGTGTGCATGTGTGTAGTCTGCCTGTGCCTGTGTACACGTGTGTTGTGTGTGTACATGTGTGTTTGCGTTGCGTGGGGACACGTGTGTTGTGCGCGTGTGTACATGTGTATCATGTGTACATGTGTGCCGTGGGCATTGTCGTGTGTACGTGTCGTGTGCCATGTGTGCGTGTGTGTGATGTCTGTTGCGTGTGTACACTGTCATGTGTGTACATGTGCGCATCATCTGCGTGTGTGCATGTGTCGTGTGCATGTGTGCACATGTGTGTCGTGTGCATGTGTACATGTGTGCGTTGTCTGCATGTGTGTGTGCGTGTGTTGTGTGTGTGCACATGTGCATTGTCTGGGTGTGTCATATGCATGTGTACACATGTGTGCGTGTGTGTTGTCTGTGTACGCGTGTGTGTACATGTGTGTCGTGTGTGTACACGTGTGTCATACGTGTGTGTTGTGTGTGTGTGGCACGTGCCCGCCCCCCCACAGAGAACACGGGAGGTGCTGCATGGGCCCATCTAGCTTCCCCTGGCAGAGGGATGCCATGCTCACCCCAGTCAGCCCAAGGCCTCTAGAAGCCGGACAGGTCTGAACGGCATCCCTTAGGCGGTTCGAGCCACAGAGCCTGACCGTCAGCACTGGGCGCTGCCACAGCGTCTGCCACTGCTCACCATGCAGTCTGCTGCAGCTGCACGCGCCTGCCCTGTGGGGGTAACCCCCACACCCTCTCCCCCCTCCCCCCACCACCAGGAAGCTCATCTTGGAGGGCACCGCCCTCCTCTAGGCATGGCCAGCCCTGCCAACCACTGGAGAGTGCTGGCACTCACCAATTAGCTGAAGGGCACCCTGCCGACCCCCTGACTCCTCCAAGAAGCCCACTGAGCCACCTCTGAATGAGGGACCCGTAGGGGCCCTGGGGAGACCCTGCCAGCCCTGCCAACATGGGCACAACCGGGTCTGTGAGGAAGGGGCTGGATCAGGGCTCAGGGCTGAGCAGCCTTGCCTCTCACCCCGTCACCCCATGTCCTGCCTGCCTGGTTGGGGCTCTACAAGACGGTCAGGGGTAGCCCTGAGCCCCCAAGAGCCCGCCTTGAGACAAAGGTCAGCTCAGAGGGTATGAGTGCCCGCTGTCTGGGGGCCAGAGCCCAGGAGCAGCCTCTGGGGTGTGGCCTCATGGCACAGATCCCATCTGCAAAGGCAGCTGTCTTGGGGGCACCCACATTGTGCCCAGCTCTGCGCTGAGCAGTCTGCCCACAGCTCTCAGGGCCCTAGGCAGGTATGGAGTCGGCCACATGCAGAAATGGGGTCTGTAGCCAGGCCACATCCGTCCCTACTGGCCCAGGCTGACCTCCAGTCCTGCCGCTTTCCCTGTGACCCTCATTCTAAGGATGGGGAGGGGAATGACTGCTGGGCTTCAGGCCTGGGTGTCACCGGCAGTCAGAGGCCATGCATGCATGTCCTGGCTCTGAGGACGGTGACATCCTCCCAGGGACTGCTGACCCTCCCCACCTGCTTGTGCCTGGGCCTCCTTCTCACCTGTCAGCAGGGTGTGTCTATGCCCCAGAGGCTTCAGCAGAAGCTTTTATTATATGATTTATTATCAAACAGGCACCTTTGGGTTATAAACTTTGCCTGTTGGATCCAAGATCAAAGAATGTTCTGCCGCCCACAGGTCAGAGAGGGACCTCTAGCTCAGATGGAGGCCAGCTCTGAGTGTGTGGGGAATGGGTGTGCCCAGAAAGTGGGGACAGGGGACAGGGGGAGAGTCCCACGAGGACACAGGGCACGTGCCACAGGCACTCACACACCGAAGGCTTCATCCCAGCCCATCTTCTCCCAGAAGCTGGTCCCACTGAGGCCCCACCTCCCATCCAGTCCTGGAGGCCCTCACCTACTATAAACCTCCCCGCTCTAGGGGCCCTGGAGAAGGGAGCCAGTTCCCTCCAGGGGCCCCCAGGCACGGTCAGGCTCCTGCCACCCAGGTATGTGGCAGTTCCTCGTGCCGTCAGAAGGATGTGGTTGGACCCCAGGAAGAACTTCCGTCCGTGAAGCCCTGGCTGCTAGAGGGCAGGTGTGAGTCCTGGTGGACCCTCCAATCTACAGCGCTGGTCCCTGGATGGAGAGCAGAGAAAACAGAGGCTGACACCCCCCAGGAGCCCCCACAGACAACACATGCAGACGACACATCGCCCCCCGCCCAGGTTGTGCGGACCCCAGCCATGGGCTGCGAGGTGAGTAATCAGGAGCAGAGAGGCGACCGGGAGAAAACCCACAGTGGCCCCGGTGTGTGGAAGGCCCCAACGGCATGCAGGTGCCCAGGGGAGAGTGGGTCCCAAGGACAATGACACCACACAATTTGTATACATAGGTCACCCCCATACCAAACACGTCCCCACATCAGGGGGAGACACAACCTCAGGCTATTACAAGATCCCAGTCTGGGGAGCAGCTCAGAACGTGGCTGAGCAACAGAGTGAGCCCGGGGAGTGAAGGGCACCTCCCCGCACCCCCTGCAGACCTGGGGTCACCTGCCGGTGCCGTGGTGGCCACAGTGGACGCTAAGCGGGCACCGCACAGGCACAAGGGTTTTAGGGAACGCCGAGTGGAGCCTGCAAACACAGAAACCGCCACCAACACCTGGTTCAGAAGCCAGACCGATGGCATCCCACAAGAACAATTCCTCACCCACGTGAGCGTCGTAGGGACCGGGGCAGCTCCCAGCAAGCCCAAGAGAGCGGGGGCGTGGCCTGGCTCCCCAGCTTGTCCGGATGCAGGCACGGGGTCTGGACTCGCACCACCGTGGCGGCCACTCAGCGACCTCACGGGTGGCAGCGAGGGCCACACCAGCTACAGGGCTGGCTCGGAAATTCATTTGCAAGCATTTCTGTTTCATCCGAACAGATGAACACCTCCGCCATGTAACGACTTCGTAACCGCAATACATTCAAAAAGCGAAACACAGCTTCTCTGGACGTCACTGTCTTCGCTCCCAGTGAGGATGCATTTGAAGGGCTCCACGCTGAGCCGTGGCATCGCGTGGAAGGTCGTGCACATCTGTGTCCCGGTGTGGAGCACACTCACCACCCTCATCTTGTAGGGACGGTGTCCTGCCGTGGGACAGCCTGGGATAGGACTCGCAGTCCACGTCTAGAGGGGACGGTCCCCTGGTGGCACGGGCCTCCCGTGTCCAGTGACGCCTCATGTTGGGTGGCAGTGGAGCAAGTGTCCGTGGCCTCTGTCTGTGAGGCTCGTGGTCTTGGTGTGGTGATGATGGGTACATTCATGTCGTGTGGGGTGGGGGCCAGTGCTCTGGACCAAGCTAGAGCAGCACGTGCCTCTGAGACGCATCGTCCCTGCGCCACAGGAGACAGTGGGGACTCGGGTCCGGGTCACCGTGGGTTGGGTGGTAGGTGCCTGAGTCGTCATCGGCCGGTGTTTGTGGCCTGCATTGTTGGGGGGGCATACTCGGTGTGCGCTGTTGCAAACGAGTGCCCGTGTTCTGTCAGTGCACAGGACGGGGGCTCGGACACGATGCTGGTCCAGGGTCAGGGTCCCCGCTCTGACATGGGTGGGCTGCCAGGGGAGACCCCGGTGGGCAGCCCCGAGCCCTGCACCAGGGGTCTGGAGCCGCAGGAGCACTGTTGGTCTGTCCCCAAGCAGGTGTGTCCCAGGGGGTGGGGGGTCTGTGCGGAGAGATGGCATGCCCTCCATACAACCCTGGAAAGCCTGCACCGCGTCCTGCCCCAGCTATCCACAGGGAGGGGGGCCAGGCAATGCTCGGGGCTCCGGGACACGGTTTGGCTCCCCCACACCCAGCACTTCTGGTCCACCAGCACCGCCAGCGCCGGCTTCTCCGCTTGGCCTCAAGTGTTCAGAGGCCCGAACGGAACTTCATGAAGCCGTGTATCTTCCCCTCGACGAGGCAGAAGGCACTCTCTGCACACTAAAAATGCGGGCTTTAGAAGCAAATGCAGACACTAAGTGTCTGGGTCTTCCAGATGCCAGTTCAGTTTAGTCTAAATTCAACCAAATTACTCTAGTGAGATTAGGAAAAAATCAGTCTGTGCACAATGAGTAACTTGGTGACCTCGGTAACTTGCCGCAGGCCGGAACGCACTTGGACTCTCCTGCGCGTGGAGGAGACAGGGAACTGCAGAGCCCGGAGCTCCCACGCGTGGGTTCTGCTTGCCCCCGAGCCTGGGGAGCCGGCGAAGGCAGTGCCCCGGCGTCCCGCCGTGTTCTCCAGGGAGGCCTCAAGCTCTGCTCCGGCTTCCTGCTCCAAGTGTGCAGGCGCCCTTCCCCCTGAACACACCGGGGCTTCCAAGGGACCCCCAGCCCCACCAGGCAAACAAGGTGGCAGCCACCCCCGTGCTGGTCTCCTGGGGTAGCCACGCACACTGTAAATATGTACAGCTCAGAAAACCTGAGTTCTGCTTCAGTAAAGCCGTGGAAACCGTCTAATAGGCGTTCGGCAAGAAACAAGGGAAAGGCAAGGGGGAGGGGGCCACACCGGGCCCTGCCGGGCTACTGCCTCAGCTGCCCATGCCAGGACCGAGGACCAGGGATAGACAAGATGAGGGTCATTGTGGGCCGGAGGAAGGAGGTGCCTGGGACCACCCTGAGAACGGATCCCCAGTGGGAAGTGAATCAAGATAAGCCTGGGACTGTGGTCTCCCTTCTGGGACTCAGATGGGCTGCGGTCTCCTGCTGTTGGAGCTGGGGTGCACAGCGGCCTTCCTGCCTCCTGAACGCTGGGGCCCCTGGGCCTTCCAGCTTTTCCCATCTGGCTCTACCCACTCCACCTGCTGGTGGACCATCCACCTTAGGAAACCGAACCGCAGATTCAGGTCCCCCGCCCTTCTCGGCTGGGTCACAAGGCAGAGCAGCCTCTATGGGGATCGGGAGAGAAGAGGCAGGCAGACGCCAGAGAAACGGGGACCCTGGGTGTCAGCCAGCTCCCTGTGCCTCCTGCCTCGGGCAGCTGGACCTGAGCCATTTGGCTCAAGTTCTGGTGCAGGAGGGGAGGAGAGGGAGGGGAGGAGAGGAGGGGAGGGGGCCAGCTCAGGCCAGGCCACAGCAGGGGCCCTCATGGGAAGCAGTGGGTCCTGGAGTCAGTCCATGGCCCTCCCGGAAGGAAGGAAGGACGAAATATCAGAAGGTCCAGACCTGGGGGTGGGGGAGGGCAGGGTGGGCGAGTAGGGGGCGAGGTCCTGGACGGGTGCTCTGCTGCTCGTCTTCACTCTCTTGGCCACCGTACTGTGTTCAGACAGAGATTAGGCTTGGGTCCCACTGCTGGTCAGGGACGGAGCTGGGACCCATGAGCCGGAACCTGCCAGGGCCCACTGCACGGCCTCCTGGAGCAGCGTGCCAGACCTCACCCCGCTCCAGAGTAACCCAGACATCAGTAAGGACACAGTAAGCCTCCTGACCTGGTTTTTGGAGGAAATGAAGGGCTAAAGCATGGCCTGGGGGTCAGTCAAGCCCATTATAGGCCCCGCACACCCCAGGTGCCAGCTCAGGACGAATGGTGGCCACTGCTAGGCCTAGTCCACTCCCAAAAAGTTCCAGCTCCATGGACAGCCAGCTCAGGCCAGGGTCTGGACAGGAGGCAGACACTCACTGGGCCAGTTACAAAGCCAGAAGCCGCTGGCTGCACTACACCGCTCCCCTGGGGGCAGGGGTCCAGCTGGGCCCCCACAAGCTGTGTGATAGGGGAGCTCTGCAGACACACAGCAGGATAGTCTGCAGGTGACAAGGGGTGGGGTCACCAGCCCAGGGTGCCCATCAGGCCCCAAGGGCCTGTCCTGGATTAGGGGTCCGAGCAGGAGACCCCACTGGGCCCTGCAGATCCTGCTTGACCTCCTAGGGAGGGCCGAGCTGGGTGTCCTTCTGTGTCCTGCACAATGCAAGTGGGGTACACAGTAGAAGCTCAATAAATGCTTATAGAGTTGCAGTACAGCCCACTGTGCCCAGGCAGATACCAGCCATCAGCCACTCCTGTTGACCACGGCACCCGGACAGGCACTAATAAGCAGGAAGGCACTCACTCACATGATCTCCCCCAGATGGTCCTGTCCTGGGCACCAAACGCGGAGCTGAGGCTGGTGGCTACAGAAGACACGAGGGAAGCTGAGTCCCCTCGGGGCCAGGGCTGCCCCCTAGACAGGCTTGGAGCACATGCCCCACCTTTGGGGCCTCTGGGGGTCTGAGCACCCGCCCCCCCCCCGGGAGCAGTGGGGGCCCCTGGTAAGGAGAAATTTGTTATAGAACGAAAGCCAGACTTTCATCACACACACAACGGTGGGGTCTTGCAGCAGGCGTAAGAGATGAGGCTCACCTCCCAGTGTAGCACGGGCAAGGGAGCAGGGAATCTCTGACCAAGCTTCTCTGCACGGCCAGACCTCGGGAAGGTCCCGACCTTCTCCTGGGCCCATCCAGTGTCAGCAAGAGCCCTGCCCTCGGTACCTGGTCACACTGGGCTGCCGTCCCCAGGAATTCTGGTAGGTCAGTGCAGCCAGAACCCCCCAGACTTAAGGTCCCCTCGCCATGACGTCCCCTGTGTCCATGCTGCATTCAGAACGGGGCCCAGCCTTTCCCCACAGTGGTCCCAAATACAGGTGCTCACACTGCGAAGACCTCTGACCTGCTTCGTTCTCTCGGCCATGATCAGTCGTGAGGGACTGACGGATGGCCACTGGAAGGAAGTCAGGAGGAGGGATTTCTGGCTAGAGTCACCTAACAGGATGCTGGAGGCATCCATGGTGATCAGACGTCCCAGGAGAGGAGGAGGAACCCAGTCAGATACCAAGGCCAGGGTTCTGGCCAAACTGGCTGGCAGGACACTTGCTAAAATCAGATGGTTTGGAGGGAAGCTCAGAAGGCCGGGAGTCAGGCCCAGGTGAGAGGCTCGGGAAGTTGAGCAGAGACTGGTCAGGAGGGAATCTGTCACCCTGCACACCGTGACAAGGGGCCATGACAAGGGCCAAGAGGCCACCTGCCTGCCTGACTCACACCCTTCATGGAAGCTGAAGACCAACGGCTTCCGCACTGTTCACAACCGTCCCCAGGTGTCCCCTCCCCAACCCCAGGACTCACTGACAATTCAAGCCTGAGACAGCATCACTAGGAACCCACAGGAAGGGTTCTAGCTTAAGAAGAGTCCCACCAGGCGCCTGGGTGGCTCAGTCGTTAAGTGTCTGCCTTCGGCTCAGGGTGTGATCCCGGCATTCTGGGATCGAGTCCTACATCGGGCTCCTCCGCTGGGAGCCTGCTTCTTCCTCTCCCACTCCCCCTGCTTGTGTTCCCTCTCTCACTGGCTCTCTCTCTCTCTCTCTCTCTCTCTCTGTGTCAAATAAATAAATAATCTTTAAAAAAAAAAATTAGTCCCACCAAAAGTTTCCATCATCCCTGTCCTGTCCCTGGGGCCCGAGGGCCACACTTCACAGTTTACAAAGTGCTCCGTGGCTGTCCCTGCCACTCCCCACATCTTGCAGCCTGAGCTGGGGCTCCAGAGAGCCAGGCGCTGGGGGAGGGGTGACCCACGGAGAGCCTGGGGCCCTGGGACCTGCTGGGCATGCATGCAGGAGACAGACTGAACTCACAACAGAAGGCCACTGGACCACACAGGGCACCACTCCCACCCACAGCATCCATGGCAACCAGCTCAGTGACAGGCATCTTCCCTGATTTGGTCACCCTCCCACTCTCTTGCATCTCAGGACCAATGACGGGGGCAAGTTGACCTCCCCAGCCCATCAGAGGGCCCTGCCCCAGCCTCCTTACAGAGCACCTGAGCCCCCTCGCCACTACCACGTCTCCCACTCCCCCACCTGCCCCTGCGTCTCTGCCACACACAAGTGTCATGGGGCCCCCAATTCGGGGCGCTCTGAGGCATCAGCCTTGCTGTTCTCATCTGGGTGGGGGGCTTCCTTGATGTCCACATGCCACGTGCCAAACATATACTGAAGACAGCCAGGCCAGGCGCCTTTCACACGTCACTTATCAAATGCTGATGTCACGCTCCATGAGCAGACTCAGAGAAGTCGAGTGACCTGCCCCCGACCGCACAGTCAGGACGAGGCAGAGCCAGAACGTGCACGAACCACATGCCCTGGCATCCTTCCCCCTCCAGCTGCTCCGAGGAAGCAGCGCTGAGACCAGCACCCCCCACGCCAGGCCCGACCGTCTCCCCGGCTGCCCCTGCGTGAAGGAGGGACCGATTTTCACACAACGGACCTGTAACACCAACTTCCTGCTGCATGGGCCTCTCTCCCCGTCTGCACCTGCTCCCCACGTGATGCACACCGTCACGACTGGAGCGGCGGGGGCCCCACGGACCCCCAGTGCCGGCGGGCACGCGGGTGTGGGCAGAGCGGTGTGGAGGGACAGCCCTCCTGGGCCAGCGAAGTGGTGTCAGTCACGCTCTCAAGATAAAGCTCTTCCAGGTCTCCAGCCTGAGCTAAAGACACCGGCATGAGCAGAGACAGAGCTCTCTCACCTCCTGAGACACGCCAGGAATTGAGGCAGGGGACTATAAATGTCTGGACTGTTCATAAACACGTGGAACTCGTTCCAGAGCCATGTGCAGCCATCCTGAACAGCAAACGTCAGCCTCAGGCCCAGGCGGAGGTCAAGAGCCCTTCCCAGAGGAGATGAATCGGCAGATGAAGACAGCGCATCACGGCCAACAGTCCACAGATGAAGCCAAGGGAGAAGCCGACCGATATTTGGGGGTCAATGGTAAGACCAATTCCTAGTAGAAAAGGAAAAGCCTAGGGGCGCCTGGGTGGCACAGCGATTAAGCGTCTGCCTTCGGCTCAGGGCGTGATCCTGGCGTTATGGGATCGAGCCCCACATCAGGCTCCTCTGCTATGAGCCTGCTTCTCCCTCTCCCACTCCCCCTGCTTGTGTTCCCTCTCTCGCTGGCTGGCTCTATCTCTGTCGAATAAATAAATAAAATCTTAAAAAAAAAAAAAAAAAAGAAAAGAAAAGGAAAGGAAAAGCCTGTTCCCAAGCCCGGCATTGGAAAACACCGACTGTCGGTGGCCAAGTGGACCTCTGGGAGGGCCCGGAGCTCTGTGGAAAAGTCGCCAATGCCGTGGCCTGCGGAAGCTTTGGGAAAGCCGGAGAGGACACATCACAGGACGTCCAGAGAAGGAAGACACCTGCGTGGCATTTGGAGCAAAGAGGAGAGGGAGACGCCAGGACAGAGGGAGTGCGTGTGCCCGCTGCTCCTGCCACCGCGGCGGGGCCCAGGGCCCCAGGGCGGCTTCCCGGCTGCGACCTGGGCTCATCAGTGTCTGAGTCCCAAATCCTTTCATCTTTTTCTGAGAAACGTTTCCCAGTGAAATGAGTGAAGTGGAGTTTTCTGCTAGTTTTCATGAAACAGAAGCATCCATCCAGGAAAGGTGACAGCGTTTTAGCATTTTATTTATAGGGACCCACGGTGTCACATCAGTTTGGCCCTTCACGCATTAGGGAACAGCATAGCCAGGAAGAAGCTGGCAGCTTCTCATTTAAACTGGGCTTCGTTGAATTTATTCTGGAATTTTGTTTTTAAAGACCAATGTTTGTTTCTACTTGGCTAGAATTAGTCTTCTGGTCAATGAATCTCGAGGGGCCCTGCCTCGCAAAGGAATGAGCTAGCTCTATGTTTCAGAGTGACTATTGCCCCCACTCTGGGGGCAGGGGGTCCCAATAACTCATAAAAGCCTTGTTTGAAATTCGGTTCCATGAATAGAACAAGGAAAAGAAGCACTAGTCCCCAGGAGAGGGGCTCGTTCTGCTTGCAAACCCAGGACGGAAGCTCCAGCCAGCTCCCATTGCAGGGACCCTACAAATAGACCCCAAAGCACACGCTGAGTAACTGAGGGCTTCTTAGTCACAGAAAATCTTGAGCAATGGAGGAGGGGGAGAGGTGCTAACAATAACGGGGTGGGGGGCGAGGCATCTGGTACCATTCCCCCCCCATCCAGGCAGGCAGTCCCCACCCCACCTGCCACCGTCTGGCATTGGAATGTCAGAGTCAGGCCCTGAGCCACCCACGCCTGCATTTGTCCTTGGCAGAAATCATCATGAATGGCACGCAGTGAAAACACAAGAAAACACACTGCAGTGGATTTCGATCATTAAACCTGCAATTGGCACAGCGGCAGCCCAGCTGGGGAGCCAGGCTGGAGTTGCGGGGGTGCTCCTGGGCCCGGGAGCTCCACTCCACACCTGGGCTGCCACAGGAGCCAGCCCACACCACACAGGACGGCGCTCCCAGCTGCCCATAACTGCACAAAGCAGGACACTCACTGGCCAGGATCCTCCCGCCCAGGGAATAAAAGCCCCCAGCCGTGGGCAGCACACACTCCAGAGGAGGGCCCTGCCTGCCCAGGAAGGCTGCTTTCTGAAGCTTTCACAGCCGCAGCAGAAACACACGCACGCACAGCCAACCCAGGCACTTGGCCCGAGCGGCCCACGGGGCCCGCGCCCAGCACTGCACTCCAGGACATAGACCGTGCTCCTTTAACCCCCGCAGAGCTCCCAGTCCAGCAAACAGGCTCGCAGGGGTGCTGACGGGGTCTTCACAGTCACAGGGCCGGCTCTGAGGACACTATTGTGGGTCGAATCGTGTCCCCAAAATGACATGTTGAAGTCCTCACACCTGTGAGTGTGACCTTATTTGGAAATAAGAGCTTTGCAGATATAACACAATGTGACTTGTGTTTTTATGGAAAGGGCACAGCCAGAGTAAGAGCCACAGAATGATAGCCACAGAGTGACAGCCACAGAGTAACCACAGGGTGACAGCACAGAGTATTAGGAGGGCTCAGCCTTCCCCAAAAGAAGCCACATCAGTAGTCCACGGGCCTTGGGTGTGTGTTCCCGTCCCCAGGACAAACATGGTCATTTACTTCACCACAAGACTTCAGGACTGCACAATTAGTCTTATGGTCACTGGAGACAAAAAAAACAAGTTTAAATTGTTTTATTTATTGAATATTTGATTTATTAAAACCTACATGTGTATTTGTTGCAAAGAAGTGTGATGGGGAATCTATAGAAAGTCTCAAGCATGGAAAGATGTCACAGTAGGATAAAATTCTGTCCGAAATTTGATGTCTACACTAAGTTCAAGGAAAAACGTTCTGGTGAAGGTTTTGGACTGGTAAAGAACATGTTTGTGTGATTTTTTTAAAATAACTGACAGTGGGCATCAAAACCATTTTGGTGTTGGGGCCCCTGGCTGGCTCAGGTCTGTAGAGCGTGTGACTCTTGATCTTGGGGTAGTGAGTTTGAGCCCCGCGTTGGGCGTAGAGCTTGCTTAAATGTAAAAAAAAAAAAACACACAAAAAAAACCACATTTTGGTGTTTAGCTTCTTGGGTATGTTGACAAGAGTAACAGCTTTACTTCAAAATATCAATATTTACCACACCAGAAATTCCATTCCTTGCAATTATTTACATTTGTGATTTCTTACAAAACTTAAATGTTGACTTCAAAATGTGCAAGCAGTTTGACAACTTTTCAAAATTCATTTAGGGAAAATGAGAGCCCAGACTCTGAAGACCCCCGCTCCATTCTCATCAGCCACAGACTGGTCAGGCTGAGTGCCGACTGCATGCCTTAAGACAGGAGCAAGCCCCCTCCTGCAGGAGACCCGGGGCTCGGAAAAACGAAACAAAGTCCTGCCTGTGTCTGCGTAGGACAAGGGTCCAGCGGCAAGCACGGAACTTTGCAGGAGACAGTGTCTGTCTGGAGCGAGGATCTGTGGAAGGCAGAGGCCAGAGGCAGGGAGGGCAGCCCAGGCAAGGACCTGCAGAAGGGACAGTCTTGCAGGAAAGTGAGGCGGGGCAGACGGGGGAGCAGAGCGTGCGCAGACGGGTCAGAGAAGACCACTAAGAAGACGGGGGCTCCAGCCTGCCTCAGCCTGCCGGGCAGGATTCTGACGTCACCTGAGGGGGATCAGGAGGAAGGCCAGTCCGCTGGGCGTGTGAGGACACACTGGTGTGGTGGCAGGGGCGGGCACGGAGGCCGACGCTAGAGGCCATGAGGTTCTTGGCACTGCTTGAAACTGGGCTGGGGGTTAACTTTGAACAGACGCCCAGGGGCTGCTTGAACGTCCTCACACGCGTGTGTGGTCTCATCAGCTCTGGGAAGATCCGGAGAGCCTGCCTAATCAAGACTTGCTCCGATGTTAAGAATCATGCCTCATCTATTACGTTCGAGGCACCACAACACAGGCCCAATGCCAACTACTGTGTTGGAGCAAAGCTGGTAAAAAGCAAGTAAATATGCAAACACTCAGACTAACCCAGCTTCCAGTGGAGGTGACATCACGCCACTGAACAAGGAAGACCAAGCAGGGGGGGTAAAAGCAGGGCCTGCGGTGTGGCCCCATGGGCTTCCCCTTGGCCCTTCCCCACTGGCCCATGCTCCCAGTCCCTCTCCACGGAGCAGAAGTCTGCCCAGGAGATGGGAAATGCCCACATCAACAGCCTCTTTGCTCTGCGTTTTGCCCAAATTGGATGCACCTTTCCCTCAAGCAGACGGTGTGTCATTAGCCCCAGAACACTTGCCGTACCAAAGCCCCTCCCATTCAGTGCATAAGTCCCCACCCCTAAACCCTGCACCCGCAGGCAGGTGCACGGTGATCCAAGAACTAGGTGACAAAGCCCACATCCACCTCCATGAGGTCCCTGCAGCTCGGCCTCTGTGCCCCCATGAAGGGCACTTAGGCTGGGTGGTGAGTGAGGGGAGCCACATTCAGCCCTCACCAGCATGCTCCCTCAACCCTGCAGCAGACAGACCCTGCAGCCGGGGCGCTCAGCTCTGTGAACTGGGTGTGAGGGCAGGGGTGCAGCCCAGGGCCCACCTGCCTCCCTCTGCCTCCTTCTGAGGCCGTGTGGTGCCCACAGAGGCAGCTCACAGACAGCTGGCCCACATCACACAACTGTGAGGCGGCTTTTCTCCAGCCCTGCTACCTCCACCCACCCACCCTGGCTGCCGCTCTGAGCTTTCCGGCACCCCCGGAAGGGCAGGCGCTGCACCCAGTTTCTGCTTCGCTGACTTGGGTGGGCTCAAGGACCAGCGACTTGCACAAGATGACGCTGACCACCCGGCTACCAGCTTGAGGCCTATTTCTCCGGTGACTTGCACGCCCCCACACGCTTGGGTGTCACATTCGAGGGCCCAGGGTCACAGTGACCTGACCCAAGCACAGAGTATTGGGAACTACTGTCCCAGTGAACGCTTGGACTTTGCACACCTTGCCACAAGCCCTGGCTCATTCACACAAGGAGCATTTATGGAGCACCTGCTGTGTACCTGGCCAAGCAAGGCTGTGAGGATAGGGCTGGCAACGTGTGTAAGGTGATAGCCTGGCAGTAGCATCTGCTCTCCCACCGGGCTCTGACCCAGAGCTCCGCCAGAAGGGGGGGGGGGTCTGCCCACCTCCTGCGGAAAGGCAGGTAGGGGTGCTGTTGGCCTTTTGCCAGGGTTGGCAGAGTATCCTGGCTGTTCAGGCAACCATGGGCCGCAGCCTGGGCCAAGGCTCACCCCGGTGCTGAAGCAAGTCCATCCGCTGGACCACAAACGGGGCAACGAAGGGGTTAATCAGGAGGCAGCAGGACAGCTGAACTGCAGAGCAGTTGTCTGGTCTCCAGTCTCCTGTGTCCCAAGGCTGTAATTGTTGCTCCCCACAGGCATCCAGGAGACCCTCACCCAAGGGCGGAGGCGGGCCAGACCCCAGCTGCTCAGGCGGGCCCCCGCCGGGTCTCCTGCCCCCTCTCTCCTCTCCCCTCTCCGCTCCCCCACCCCCAACCGCGCGCCTCTGCAGCCGCCACCCCCAGCGAAGACTGCGGCAGCCCCGCCCCTGGGCGGTGGGGGAGGGACCGAAGGGCCCCAGCGGAGGGTCCGCGACCCACCCAGAGCCCTCCTAGCAGCGGGCCACGCCCTCGACCTCCGGGGGCCCAGGTGGGAGCACGCCCGGGCAGCGGCCTGCGGTGGCGTCGCTCAGGACACCGGCCACACAAGGGGCCCCGCCCCGAACGGTGGCTGCCGTGCACAGGCCGCCGGCTCCGTGCAGCCTGCGGAAGGCGGCCAACGGCCCCGAGGGACAGAGTCCCCAGGAGCCCGCAGCCCCCGGCGCCCGCCAAAGTGAGCAGGGCGTTGCGAGTGCCAGGACCCCCGGTCCTGCCAGGCACCCGGTTCCCCGGCTCGGGTGACACTGCGGCAGGCGCGCGGGCGGCACGCCGAGGGCGGGGCCTGGGGGGGGGCGCGTTGCCATGGCGGCCGGGCGCGCGTAGCCGGAGCCGAGCC
>NC_048223.1:131062569-131130000 GCF_002007445.2 Ailuropoda melanoleuca
CGGCCGGGCGCGGCGGGCAGGGCACCGGCCGGAGCGCCAGGCCGCTGGCCAGTCCGAGGCGCGGCCGGCGCGCCAGCGGGATGCAGGCCATGGACGCGGCCGCGGCCGATTTGTACGAGGAGGATGGCAAGGACCTGGCGGGCTACGACTTCGAGCCGCTCCCCACTCTGCCGGAGGACGAGGTGAGCCTGGCGCCCGCGGTGGGTCCCGCCTTCCCCCACCTTCTAGGGAGAGTCCGGGGGTGCTCCCGCCCCCCAGGGCTCCTGCCCCTGGCCCAGGTCTTGGCAGCCGCTCTCAGCAACCCCCCATCGGCCTTTAACATTTTCGCTCAGAGAGGACAGGCCCCGTGGAACGCCACATGGGACAGCAGTGGGTGGGTGGTCACTGAAGAAGTTGGGGCCCTGTGGGCTGGGGGCTCCTGACTATAGATGTTGGATGCATGAGTGTGGATTGGGGCATCGTAAGGGGAGGGGGTGGATCGCTGTTTTCCTCCTTGCCAGCACTCTAGGTCAGCGGGAGGCCCCAGCCAGCAGAGCCCCATCTGGCCAGTAGGTCTGGGAGCTGAGGTGGAAGTCCGGGAAGGCCCCCCCCCCCCCGGACAGAGGGCTGCTTCCTTCACACAGAGGACAGCAGGGGCCTCCACTCAGGATCCTGGGTCCTGAGGCATCTCCCTACCCAAGGCTCAGAGGGACCGGCAGTCTCCATCGCATGGAGCTTCTGGTCATTCACTGGACAGGTGCCCACAGAACCAATTTGCCTGCAACTCTGACTTCTCTAGCGCACCCCAGAGGCTGTGGCTTGGGGTCAAATGAACAAGCCAGGTCCTTCCGTGTGATAGGTGGCCCCCCAGAGGATGTAGCCACTCCCAGGAAGACCCAAGGCTATGGGGTCTGGGTGGAGGGCCTACCAAGCTTCCAGCAGGCAAATGCCCCAGTCTCCGGGCTTCTGTGCTCATGGTTGAGGAATGCTGGCATCATGCAGCCATTCGTGGGATGGGTTGTAACCAGCATGGTGCTGATGAAAACCCTCCAATACTCATGTGGCCGAGGCTGGTGGCCGAGACTGGTGGCCGAGACTTAGACGTGGCCACCAGCCTCGTGGAATACATAAGAGGGTCCACAGGGGCTGCAGCTGCAGTCTCCAGGGTCTTCCACCTCTGCCACCACCCCCACCCCCCACTTTCAGAGGAGAGCTGGCTGTAAGGACAGAGTTCATGCCGTGGAAGCCCTGTCCTGGGTAGCAAGCATAGCGTGCCACGGAAGCCAATGGCTGGCCGGCTGAGAGCCGCTGAGGCTGTACCTGAGGGCTGGTGTTGCTTCCCTCCCCCGCCACCGCCATGGTGGCCTGGATTTGGTGAGAGGCAAGGCTGCAGAGAGGAGAAGCAAGAGAATGAATAAACCTTTGGGCATCTCCATGGCTTTGATGGAAAATGAATGGGCGCCATCAGAGTCTCCCCCAGAGGATACATTTCAGTGTATCTGTTGGAAGACTCACCTCCGAAATCAGCATCCAAAGCAAATGTAGAACGTGGTTCTTCATACAGAACCTTGTTGTGTCAGCCACCCCACACTTTGAGGGCCTCCTCTGGGCCCTGTGCTGAGTCCACTGCTGGTGCGAGATGAACAGAACATTAGAGCCGGGACTCAGACCCAGAGCCGGATCCCCGCACATGGGCTGTACCCCTGTGTGCCCTGGTGCCTTCTCCCTCATGCCCGTCTGGGTCAGAGCAACCCCCCAGCTGTGCACAGTGCATAGGGCTGGGGGCTTTCCATCGTCCCGTGACCGAGGCCTCCAGGTGAAGTGGGACAGCACTGCCCTGCTGCAGTCCACTGGGAAAGCTCAGATGGGCCTTTTGGGGAGGCAGAGGCACTGTCTTTGGGTGTGCTCCCATAAAACAGAAGCCCTGGAGCCAGACCGACGTCCCGTCCCACCTGGCCCAGACTTCACGCTTCCTGCACACACTCAGCTCAGTTGGTGCTGAAGGTTTTAAAGCTCTATCAGAGACACGTGACTGTGCTGGCCGCAGTGTCGTAGAGTCAGGTTGCATCTGAAAAGCCACCCTGTGTAAGATGAGGGGGAGCCAGGCTGCATCACCACCCAGGGTGGGCCATGCTGATGCAACCCCTGGAGGGAGCCGGCCCGGAGAAGACACAGGGAAGTTCCCACAGAGGGACGGCCGGTGCCAGACCCAGGACATGGACAGAGGGATTCGCAGTTTTACAGCTGACCCTAACAACAGACTGTACAGCAAGTTCAAGACACAGGACCCTAGTCCCCCCCATCCAAGAGCCCCTCGGAATGTTTCTGTGGTTGTAACCCCAGAGAAAATCCGAGTGGCCAGTAAACACATGAAAAATGTTCAACTTCATTATCATCAGGGAACGCAAAAGGCACCCACCGTGTGGGCCTCTCCACAAGTGCCAGTTGGCAAGAATAAAAACTGGGCAGTGGCCGAGTGGGCAGGGACTGGCATGGTGGCGGATGCTCCCTTGCCGGTGTGAGTGTGCGTGGAACAGCCTCTCTGGAAAACAGGTTGGCATCTGATAGTGACGTGGAAGATGGCCGCTCCCTGTGTCCCAGCAGCTTCACTCTGGTGCGTGCCCCAGAGAATTCTCTCAGCTGGAAACCCCCCGGGGCATGTAGCGAGTGGGCCTGAGGTCTTGGAGGTTGTCGTCCAGCCCAGCATCTGGCTTCCCGCAGGCGGCACGGCTGCATTGGTACCAGCAAAGGACAGGGCAGGAGGGGCAGATGCCGGGCCTTCCGGAGGACTGTGGTGCCACGCACGGGGGCCTTCAGGGGACAAGGATAGGCAGGCTTGGAGATGAAGATGGGGCACCAGTTTGGCCCTGGGGGCGGCGTGTGTCCTCGTCCCTAGACTCTCCTGAGGTTTAAGGAGTGTTCTCATCCCTTCCAAGTTCAGTGAGCACCTCCCCGGCATCTATGGGCTGGGCGCTGGGCTGGGCCCAGGGGTTTGGAGGTGGGTGGGGTCTGTGTTGGTGCTGAGAGTAGCTGACGGCTTGGGGGTACCCTGTGGGGAAGCAGATATTCCCAGCGAGCCCTGCTGGGTTCGTGTGAGGCCCCTACCGAAACAGCACAGAGCAGCGGACAACCAGGAAGCCAAGGAGAGCCTCGTGGTGGGCGATAGTTACAAGCTGGAGGGGGCACTTTGGGGCCAGTGGGAAGACCCAACAGGGCACTGAGCAGAGCTCCCGGGGCCTGGGGGTCGGGCAGCTTGGAGGAACCTGCCAGCAGGCCCAGAGATTGTCAACGGTTGTTCTCAGCCGTGATCTGGGTTTTGTGTTGGCAGAGCCTATTAGAATGCTCCAGGGTTGAAAACATTCATATCTAAGAGAACATTTGAAATCTGCAAGAGCAATCTATGGGTCCCTGTGGGTCCCTGTGTAACCCTGGCTCACACGCTGTCTCTGACGGGGGCAGTGGGGTGTCTTCGAGGCACAGAATCTCCTGGATGGACAAATTTTGCCATAACCAGAGAAGGGTCCTTAGGTGGGAAGCCAGCCCTGCCCTCTGAGACCCAGGACCTGGCTGATGAGGGGCTGGCCCTCCTCCCGGCCTGGACGGGGTGGGGCTTGTGCCTGCAGGATCGCTAGGGAAGGACAACTCCTTCCTGTCCTGCAAGGACCGTGATTTAGGTGAGCCCCACCTTCAGGCCTGCCCCACGTCCCACCCTGGCAGCGCCTTGCTGGGGAAGGGTGAGGGGTGGGGTTCAGGACCCTTGCGCCTGCCCAGAGGCTAGGTCTGTACTCAGGAGGTGAGCACCAGAGGCTGCCCAGCCAGCAGTGACAAGGTCAGACCGTGCTGGCGGTGACAGGGGATGCTGCGGTATGGGAAGTCATGATGCCTCCGGCTGTCACGGGCCCTCATGGGTGCCCAGAGGTGGGGCTACAGGCAGGCATTAGTGGGCCCTGTGGCTAGCTTTACTATTCATAGCACATCACCTCCTTCTGAAATGCCTGCCACAGCCAGTGGAGCTCTTTTCCATCCTTCCCCAGACCCTGTGGTGTCCCCGGGGCCCGTGTCCCCCGGTGTGTGGGGCCCACCTGGCAGTGTGGCTCAGAACCCCCAGGTCCTGGAGATACCACAGACGTGCAGGATGCCCGCACAGCTCTCATCTGTCCAGGTGGCCAGGGAAAGGGGGTGACCCCTGGGACTCTGGTGGACATGGACTGAGGGAGCCTGAGGAGCTGGCCAGGCTTCCCGGTGTCTTGTCCTTGCTCCTGCTGGCCCATTAGCCAAGTCTTGTCCTGTCCACCCTCCATGGGCCACTGATTCAGGCAAGAAAGTGTCCTTCCTCCAGCCAGGGTGAACTGGAAGGGTGGGTGTCAGGTCCCAGAGAACAGGTGACCATGGGGTCCATGGTTCAGGATCCCCCAGTACTTGGTGAGACCCTCCCCCGCCAACCTGGGTGTAGCAGGAGAGCCAGCGGCATACCTCAGCTCTGTCCCAGAACCATATGGCAGCTGAATCGTGCCTTCTCATCACAACAGCTAGGTTTCAGAGGGGCTGAGAGCATCTCGTCCATGAGTGGGGGCTTCAGCCACATGCTGGGAGCAATGACGCAGGACCCACAGATTCGCTCTGTAAAGTCACACAGAGAATCCCCCCATTTAGATGCTCCCACCATGAATAGGCCCCGGGGGCTACAGGTCTTTTGGGGAGGAAGGGGCTCCCCCATCACAGGGTATCTTCCAGCTGGACAGGGCGGTGGGGCAGGGCCTTGAACAGGAAGTCATGCCACAGGCCGCGAGACCCCCCGGGGGCACCCTGACCTGGGCTCCCTTCCCTGGCAGCGCACCCTGTCAGCAGCTGCGTGAGCTGGTGCGTGCGGCCGGCATAGGCCACCACCAGCAGAGTGTCAACAAGGCCCCTGCGGGGGGACCTGGCTTGGACTCGCAGTGTGGGCTAGCTTTCTTCTCCTAAATAGCACAAAACCACAGGGTCTTTGTTTGGTTGTTAGCGCGTGCCTGTGTATGTGCGGTTGCATGTGTGTGCACGTGTGTGTGTTGTGTGCATGTGTGTGTGCGCGTGTACACACTCCCCAGACGCCTTTTCTGCGAGGCCCCACAGGCACCACGGGGCTGTCCTGCATCCTGGGGAGTCCCAGGGGTGGTGCCCAGCGACCCCTAGATTGAGCCAAATCAGAAAGACCTTGCGTCCGTGACCCTCGGGAACACAGCAGGGAGATGGGGAAATTGAAATTTTCGGGTTTGCTAGCCTCCTGCACACCCCACTCTAATCTGCTTTGTGCTTTTGTTGTCCTGTTAAAACTCCCAGACTGCCTTCCTCACAGGGTGCACACATTTCTGGAAGCTGGCTAGCAGCTCTCTGCTCTTGGATCTGCATGAACCCTGTGGCCCCTTTTTCTTGAACCAGCTTCCAACGGGCTGCCCTTCCCTTATCCATCTACCCCACAGAAAGCTGGAAGGGCCTGGGGAGTGATGTGGAGGACTGTGCTGAGCTCTGAGGAGGAAGGGGATGGTGGTATGTGCCAAGTCACGTGGGCACAGGGCAGCCCAGTCCCGGGGTCCCCTCCCATCTCCCCACACTGCTGAACCCAGAGGCTTAGCCAAGGAGCCCACGGGAGCCACTCCCTGATTTCTTTCTCCCTTCCTTCCCTCCCTTCCTCCCTTCCTTCCCTCCCTTCCTCCCTTCCTTCCCTCCCTTCCTCCTTCCCTTCCTTCCTTCCCTTCCTTCCTTCCTTCCTCCCTTCCTTCTTTCCGCTCCTTGTCCCCTTTGTCTGCAGTTGTGGGGATCCCTTGCAATGCCAGTGGGGGAAATTGGAGGGCAGGAGCCAGGAGACTTTTCATAGCCAGAAGCTTGGCCACACTCAGAGAACAGTCCTGTGTGCTGGGAGGGGTAGGGCGGCAGAGGCTGGAGACAGGAGGGGGCTCCGTCTTCGGCATCATCTCCTCTGCTCCCCCTACGTCCACCTGACCCCACCCACATGCTTCCTCCAGGCTCTAGCTCCCCTCCTGCGGGCCAGTGGAGCACAGACACACGGGCGCACAGAGGTGACCAGGGCGTCAAACAGCAGGCCAGCTTAGGGTCTGGAGATCCAAGGTGTCTGATGTATGAGAATGTGTGTGCACATACTTGGGCCACACGTATGTGTGAGAGTGTGGGTGTACATGTGCGAACACATGTGGGAGTGTGTATGAGTCAGTATGTGGGTGTGAGCGAGTGTAGGATTGCACAACTGTGCATTTGAGTGAGTGTGGGTACGTGAGTGTGTGTGTGTCTGCCAGTGTGTGAGGCTGTGTGGCACAACCACAGGGTGCACGAACTCGTCGTGCGCCTGTGTGTGGACGTGTGAGTTTATGTCTGTGGAACCGTGTGAGAGGGGTGTNACGTGAGTGTGTGTGTGTCTGCCAGTGTGTGAGGCTGTGTGGCACAACCACAGGGTGCACGAACTCGTCGTGTGCCTGTGTGTGGACGTGTGAGTTTATGTCTGTGGAACCGTGTGAGAGGGGTGTGTGTGTGTGTGTGTGTGTGAGTACACACGGTGTGTGCCAGTGTGCGTGCGTGCACAGGGGAGGTGCGTGCACACGTGACGATGCATCAGTGTGTTGTGTGCATGTCGGGGGCACGTGTGCGTGGTGGTGACACAGTCACCGCTGAGCCTGGTCAGATCCGAAGGGGGAGCCCAGCGCAGGGCGGCCTGCGGTCTGGCTGTGCAGGAGGGACCACGGTGACCTGGGGCCTCTGTGTGCGCTGCCCGGAGCCGATGTCTGGGCCTCCGCTGCTCAGCCATCTCGTCTGTGCGTTACCGTGTGTCACGTGGTTCCGCCGTGTGCTCACACCACGTTTGCTCTCTATGGGCTTCCCCGGCACGACTGCGCTTCTGTGCGCACTGACTCACCCCCACCCGTGTCTACGTCTTGCTCATCTGCTTACACCCTAAAGAAGTGAAAGCCCTCTGCACGCCCACCGAGGCATGTGCGTGAGCCTGTGGGGTCGGCGTGAGGGGACCCCAGCTGGACACGGGGGCTGCGGGGAGGCCGTGATTTCTGGGACAAAGAACTAGGTCCCGGCCCCAGGAGTAAACACCTGCTCCCAACAGCACGCTGGCCATTCTGCCAAATGCTCTGTGGCTTCTGGCAGCCAGGGGACAGTGGGGTGGGTGAGCTTCTGGGTGCGTTTCTTTTTAAAGCCTTTGCCCGCGCCCCGTTTCTGACGTAAAGTGAAATATCGCCGCGCGTTGTCTGCTCCTCTAGAATCGGTCTCGACGCCGTGGTGCCAGGCCTTTCCTGGGGAGGAGGGCCCGCTGTGGCCTGGGCCTGTCCCCAGGCCCGCCTCAGCTGCGTCCTGTCTTGGCAGGAGAACGTGTCCCTGGCCGACATCCTCTCGCTGCGGGACAGAGGCCTCAGTGAGCAGGAGGCGTGGGCCGTGTGCCTGGAGTGCAGCCTGTCCATGCGGAGTGTCGCCCACGCGGCCATCTTCCAGACCCTGTGCATCACGCCTGACACCCTGGCCTTCAACACCAGCGGGAACGTGTGCTTCATGGAGCAGCTCAGCGGTGAGCCTGGGGCGGCGGGGGCGGCAGAAGGTGCCTTCGGGGGGAACGTGGACACAGGGCTCCCCGCCCCCAATGGCAGCCGCTACCCCGGTGGGATCTCCAGCCCCATGAACCACTGAGGGAGAAGGAGGTGGGAGGCCCCCGTGGGCTGTGTCACACGGTTCCTGCCGGGGACCCGTGCGGGGCCCGCCAGCCCTGGGGCAGCTGGTCCAATGGCCCGCGGTGGGTGGATGTGGGGCGTGACGCAGAGGGCGTGGCGGCCAGCACAGGAGGCCCCCCACTGCCTGCCTGGCCTCCCGTGTTCCCGCAGGCCCTCCACTGCTCCGGGGAGAGCCTGAGCAGACGGCCCGATTTTCCCCAACTGGTGCCTTCAGACCCCCTTGGCTGAGAAACGGGGAAAACCCTTTCTCCTCCCTGTTTGGACGGCTTCCCCGGGGCTTGCAGTGAAGCATGAGGTTTTCCTGTCGAGGCAGCATTTCCTCTGATGCTGAACGCAGTCCCCAGGGACTCCAGGACGGAAGGGGGTGCGGGGCAGGAAGGGGCCCCTGGTGGGCAGGAGACCACAGCTCCTGCCCTCCTGGCTGGTGGGCTTCCTCCTCACTGTGGGCCTTGTGCATGTGCGATCAGAGTCCTTCTCTTTTCCTTCCCCAGATGACCCCGAGGGTGCCTTTGTTCCCCCGGAGTTCGATGTGACCGGGAACACCTTTGAGGTGGGTGGCAGCAGGTGGGCTCCCACGACCCTTACCAGGCGGGCAGCTGCTATGAGGCTGACACAGGAAAGGCCACTGCAGCGGGGACACCTCTGTGCAGGGCACAGGCTGGGCCGGGGGTCTGCCTTCAGGGCACCCCCACCCTTGTCAGACTCAGGGTCCCTGGCGGCACAGCTCAGCTCCAGGGGCAGAGTGGTGTTTGGACGCGTGCTTGTCATTATAGTTGTCGAGTATGTTTCCCGAGTGTGAACTTAACTATTTAACACGTTAAAAGTGCCCGAAGTTGCTGGGGGTGGCTGGCGGGGAATCCCAGCTTCTCTGAGGGAGCGAGCGGAGCGGTGGGTCGCAGCGCTCAGCAGAGACACGTGGCCTGTGGGGAACCATTGCCACGCTACCTTGCTCCGGGCTGAGGTCACCACCCCCCAGGCACCCCTGTGTGCATGCGCGGGAAGTGTGGCTGGGGGGTGCCGCCCAGCCCGCCTCTCCCCTGAGCGCCCGCTCCAGCAGACCGGCCGTTCCAGGTTCCCACCCCCACGGAGCCTGCAGTCTGAGATGGGCAGAGAGAAATAGAGCCATTGTTGACAAGTGAGTCATTACGAACTCAAAAATCTCAGTGAAAATCCATTAGCTTAGCGACATTGGGTTAAATTTTTACCCCAAAATAAGTTTTAGGATCAGCTTCTCCTATGCTCACGTCTACTTTAAAACGAGCTAGCATCCAGCCCGTTGCCCTGAGGGGCCCTCGTCGGCGCTCCGGTGGCGGGCAGGACCGCGGGGCCCCGGCTCCCTGGTGGATTGGGTCCTTCTTCTTCCCTGGACCTCCATGGCCAGAACCGGAGCCCAGGAGCTCTTCGGCTCGGGGAGCTCTCAGCCTGCTCCATGCATGGACTTCTAGTTGACTTGCATGTTTAGCTCTGGAACCGACACGAAACCAAAGCCCTGGAAATAACGAACATCCTCGCGGTGCCGCCCGCCTCCATGCCGCCGGGCTGTTCCCAAAAGCAACGTTGCTTGGCGTGTGCTGGTTTTCACATTCTAACGAGAGTGTCACCACGTGTTATCTTCTGGAACTTTCTCTTACGTGTTTCTGGATGATGCGTCTGAACCACAGCGGGTGGTCATGTGTACCCCATGGCTCATGGGAGCGTCAGTGCCTCTCTGCACACCTTGGTGGATCTGGGCAGGAGCTCCTCCTGGATGTGGAGCCGGCCACGGGACGGCCACATGGCAGGGCAGGCGGGTGTTCCATAGTCTCCGACGGTGGCCGCACCAGAGCGCAGTCCCGCCAGCAGGGGCTGTGGACCCCCGGCTCTACGTCGCCAGGAAGACCCGTTTTCCGTGCAGTTATGCTTTTCTTTACGTACTTCCATTTTGTCAGGATTGTGAATGTCTGGTCTACAAGGTGTCTTCACGCTGTCTGTAAGCAGCGAGCCGTTCTCGGGACCCTTCACACTCCTGAAAATGACTGAGGAGCCAGAGAGCTTTCCTTGGTGCCGGTTACACCTCACGGTCTGTGTTACAGGTTAGAACTGAGACACCTGCGAAATCTGTACCTACAAATTCACTTAAAAGTAATAAGAAATCGTTGCGTGTTAAAGTACAGAGCATATGTTTATAAAAAATAGCAGTATTTTTCCCCAAAGACACTGTGAGAAGAGTAGGGCTGTTTCAGATATCTGTCTACCCTTTAATGTCGGGCTCCATGGAAGCCAGCTGGCTTTTCCTGGCAGCTCGGCCTGTGGTGGTGTCCCTGGGGCGTAGCTTCTGGAAGGTCTGGGGTACGCTCGGCTGGAACAAGAGGGTCGCCCACCTCAGGAACCACACTGTCAGGAGGGCTGTTCGAAGGCCTCCGATGAGTTAGGAAGTCTCTCCAGTTTAATGCAGTCAAATTTACTCATGTTTCCTTGTTAGTATTTTTTGTACTTTAAGAGATCTTTCCAACACCAAATTCTGATGGAGGTTTGCTGATATTTTCTACTAGGAATTTTAAATTTCTGTTTGACACATTTGAACTGCTTGAAGATGACTTTTTTCTGTAGGGTGAGGTAAGGACTCAGTTTCATCCCTCTCTGTGTGGATACCCATTCCTGCGGATGCTGGCCACTGGCGCCCACGCGGCTGGCCCAGGCAGCCCTGCCCCAGACCCAGCGCCTCTCGGGCGGACGCCCGCTCCGTCCTTCCTCAGAAGGGTTCTCACTATTCTTGGCCCTTTATTCTTGCACATAGATGTTAGAATTGTTATCCAGTCCCATGGAAAGCTATGCTGGCGCTTTGACTGGAACGACACTGAATCTGTCGATCCCTCTGGGGAGGAGGCGGGCTTTATAATATACGGTCTTCTGCATAAACCCTTTTACCTCCTTACGTATTCAACACCTCGGTACGTTGAGTACCGCTTACTGTAGGAGTCCGGGGTACCCTTACTAGTTTATTCTGAGGAATCGGATACTCCCTGCTTACGTTCTAACTTGGAGGTCTTCCTTGTGATCGCACTTTTGTGCTTGTTTGCTGCTGGTCTACAGAACTCAGTTCACTTTAGTATCTTCATCTTATGCGCAGCCATCGTGCCGAAATCTTTTGTTACTTCCCGTAATGTACAGATTCTTTAGTTTTTTAACCGATCAGCTCACCAGCCCGTGCGAAGATTTGCGTCAAGTTTCCCTTCCTCGTCTTGCTTTGGGCCACAGGAGCCGCTCTCGTCACCAGCAGCGCAGAGTGGCGGACGCGCCTCCCGCTCGGGGACGCGGGGCTCTGAAAGCAGTGTTTCTCTCCCCGCCAACCCCCTCCCAGCCAGCACGGAAGTTGCCACGCGAGGCCCCTCTGTGCCAGTTATCAGCTCTACCGTGAACGTACCTTGGGTTTTAGGAAAGTGCTTTTGCATCCTTTGAAATGAGCGTTACGGTTTTTAATACTTACATACTTATTTTCTAATGTTAATTCACTCCCTCCTGCTTAGAAAAACCTGAAGTGGCCAGGTGTCTTATCTTTGTTAATACACTGGCACGTTTGGCCTGCAGGTGCTTTACTTCGGTGTTTTGTGCTGCTTCTGACCGTGTCGGGGGCAGGACCACTCCAGGCTATGCGAGCACCCTTGCTCTGCCCGTGAGTGTTCGTGCAACAACGGGGCTCTGTCCTCGAGGTCCAGTCACACTTAATCACCAGGACACCTGTGTCCTTGGAGGCAAGTCTTTGCATTGCTGCTCAAATTTTAATAGTTACAGGATTAGTCTGTTTTGTATTTCTCATTGAAAGCTTTCTGGTGAGCTATATATTTCTGAAGTTTATCCATTTTTACCTGTTTTTTCAGTCGTTGGCATTTGGTTGCAGTGTCCCTTGATAGTCACTGCACCGTCTGGGGGACACTGGGTAACTCAAATCCTCTTCCCGTGCACTTGTCAGTGTCGCCAGGGCGTATTTATTTGGTTAGTGTTTTCAAAGACCCCAGTTCGTACCACGTGATCTCTCCTGATGTCTTGTTTTTTTTTTTTTCCACTGATCCTGCTGTTATTTTTCATTCTCTTTTCCTTGTTTTGAGTTTGGCAAGTACTCGCTCCCTAACGTGAGTTGCACACTCAGCTCATCTGTCTTCGGCCCATCTTCCTTTCTAACACGAACATTTACGTACAAGGCCGTGAAGTTCCCCCGAAACACGGTTTTGCTGCGTCCACGAGCTTTGCCAGGCAGCATTTTCAGTACCCTCTATTTCTAAGTGTTTCTTTTATTCCCACTGGAATTTCTTCACGAATGGGTGAGTTTTTCCTGACTTTTTATTGAGATGCACTATGCGTACAGAGACAGACACGCACGTGTCACAGGCGTGCAGCTCGACGAGTTTCACAGACTGAGCCTCCCTAAACCGGCCTGCAGATGAGGAAGCAGAGCACGCCAGCAGGGCACGGGCCAGGCAGGGCCACGACGGGGTCCACAGTCCAGCCTGTCCACAGCGGCACGTGGGGCTGCCAGGTCTCTAATGCTGCACGTCTCTGGAATCACCCCACGATAAGGTCTTGTTTTCAGAGTTGCCTTAATTCCCAGTGGGTGATAGGTGATTTTCTCTGGTTTTCCGCCCACAGAGCAAGCAAGTCCTTACCGGACACATGAAGGGGCCTGCCGGTGCACACTGACGCCTTGGGCCCAGTGTCTGCATGCAACCCCTGTCAGGCCTGTGATTCCAGGGTCTCTGTTCTGCCCTTGATTCGCTTCATTCCAGTGTCTGTTCCTGGGGCTATGAGGACCCCCTGAAGTGCCGCATTCTGGAGACCCCAGGAATAGCTGCACCTGTCACGTGGACTTATCACGTCTGCTCAGGTGCCCATTCCTGCCTGCACCCCGGGGCCATGGCCCCCTGCCCACAAGGACCACGGTGGCAAATGTGCCTTCTTGGTGCCGGTCTCAGCAGGGTCGGCTCCTGCTGCTGTTGACCAGGACACCTCCAGCCCCGACCTCTGGGTCTCTG
Organism: Ailuropoda melanoleuca; assembly: GCF_002007445.2. Taxonomy (NCBI): domain Eukaryota; kingdom Metazoa; phylum Chordata; class Mammalia; order Carnivora; family Ursidae; genus Ailuropoda; species Ailuropoda melanoleuca. The sequence continues at coordinate 131,075,273 of NC_048223.1, forward strand.
GACTATGGCAAGGGTACAGCATGTTGGGTCGTGCTTGCTGGCCACGTCGACACTGAGCCCACACCCTTGCCCACTGTCCTTCCCACGGAGAGGACCAAGTTAAGGAGATGTTTTCCTGAGCCCTCTAGTCCTCACACAGAATTCCCCCTTGTGACCCTGCTGCACCCCACCCACTACGGGGGTGATGTCTCAGGCTCCCCACATCCCAGATGCATGGAAGCTGGCCCTCCTGGGACCATCCCTTGCACATCCCAACCCTTGGCCAGGAAACCCCAGAGATGGGCTAGTTTCCAAAAGCTTAAACTATGACCATGGCCAGCACTCAAGGCCTGCCCCAGGCAGGCCCCTGACTCTCAAATGACTCTTCTCTGAACCTTGTCACCTTGGGCACGTTCAGGTTCCAGTGGAGCCCAACCCAGGACGACCTCAACACCCACCACCCTGCATTACTGTCCGTTGTCATTTGTCCACAGACAGGTGTGTCAGGCCTCACAGTGAACAGAGCACCGGGCTCCTGCCTCATGGGGTTCATGGTCTTGACAGGGGACAGACTTGATGTGGGCAGTGGGCTGGGTCCTGACAGAGGAGAATGGGGTCTTTCAAGGAGATGACAGGGTCCTCATCCATCTCAAAAGTCCCTGGAGGCCATTCTGAAGAAAGTGATGTTCAGGTTGGAACCTAAATGGTGAGTAAGGCTTACCAGATCAACGGCAGGGAGGACTTCCCGAGATAGACAGAAGGGAATGTGCGAAAGCCTTAAGTGGCAAAGGTGCCCATATTGGCTAGCATATCATCCAACAACCAATGAGAAGTGTATTTGTTGAGTTACTGTCAAACTAAAAGATGTGGGATGATAGATGGATAGAGGGGTGATAGAGGGGTGTGTGATAGATGGGTGTGGGGGTGGGTGGGTGTGTGGATGGATGGGTAGATAGATCGATGAATGTACAGGTGGGTGGATGGATGGATGTGTGGTGGGTGGTGGGATGGATGTGTGGGTGGGTGGATGGGTGTGTGAGAAGGTAGATGAAAGGATGACGAGATGTTCCAGTGATTGGATAGATAGGTACCATTGTCCCTGGAGAGAAATAAAAGGTGGTAGAGGGCAGAAGGAGATACCCTGACCTTGCAGGTACAGAGCCAGGTTTTATTCTCAGGGCTGTGACTGGGGGGTAGGAGGCAGTGCTCACTGCAGACTCACAGCTCATAGCCCTGGCTGAGCCCTCCAGGTGGTGGCTCATAGGGTTTGCCTTTCCTCCCAACCCAAGCATCAGCAACCAGCAGGGTCCCTAAAACAAGGCATCTGTCCTGAGTCCATGCAGCAACTTGACTTAAGTTTGGCCCCTTCAGGAAGCCCTGGACATTGGCTGTGTGGGTATCTAGGCGGGGAACCTGGGGTGGATCGGCATGGCCAGTGTGTGAGAAGGGGGGGGCAGGCTGCCCTCCACATGGGGCGTCAAGGCTAGGGGTTCCAGTGTCTTTCGTGAGAGGTGGGGTAGTGGCCCATGGGCCCAGCTTTGGGCATGGAGAGAGTGGATGGATCCAGGGGTCACCAGTGCAGCTCAACCATGTGGCGGGGGGGGCAAGCAAGCAGCAGGAAGCCAACACTGAGTGGTGTGTGAGGTCAGGGGGCAGGATTGCCTTGTATGTGGATGACAAGTTTGTGAGCCTGAAATCTAAGAGATTTCAGTGGAAAATGATAGAATAAGGGACTTCAGAGGCCAGCTGAAAACAAGATACATCCCCAAAAATAAGGATCTTCTCTTTGTGTTGGTAATTACTGGTTGGAGATGAAATGGAAACGGTCTCATTTATAATAGCAACAACTATAGAAAGTCTGGAGTAAATATAGCAGGAGGGCTAGAAATGTAAAGTGAACCACTTTTCTAAAGATGAGAAAACAAGATGCAAGAAAATGAGGAGACAGACCTGTCCTGCACCTGAGCGTCACCCCACCTCTTCGGAGAAGTAACTGATACATGACATGCTGTGAGTTTGTGCACAAACTAATGATTTGATACGTCTGTATTTTGCAAAATGATTCCCACTTCTAGTAGGGTTAGTTAACACCTCCATTGTGCAATCACCATTTCTTTTGGTGGTGAGAACACTTAGAATCTACTATCTGGTTTTTTTTAAGATTTTATTTATTTATTTGACAGAGCGAGAGACAGTGAGAGAGGGAACACAAGCAGGGGGAGTGGGAGAAGCAGGCTCCCAGTGGAGCAGGGAGCCCGATGCGGGGCTTGATCCCAGGACCCCGGGATCACGCCCTGAGCCGAAGGCAGACACTTCATGACTGAGCCACCCAGGAGCCCCTATGGATCTACTATCGTAACCACCTCGAAGTGTGTAATACATGTCACTAACTGTGTCACTGGGCTGCACGTTAGAGGCCAGGAACTCACTCGTCTTATAACCGCAGCTCTGGGTCCTTGCTCCAACGTCTCCCTGTCTCCTCCACCCCCAGCCCTTGGCAACCTCCACCCCACTGTTTCTGTGCTCAGCTTTTTTAGATTCCACGCAGACGTAGTATCGCGCAGTATTTGTCTTTCTCTGTCAGACTTGTTTCACGCAGCATAATGCCCTCAAGGGCCCTCCTTTCTTGTGGCTGAATCGTACTCCACTGCATCTCTAGACCTCATTTCTTTACTGATTCATCCAAAGACCACTCGGGCTGCTTCCACGTCTTGACTTTTGTAAATAATGCTGCCATGAACATGGGAATGCACGCATCTCTTTGAGATCCTGATTTTATTTCCTTTGGATATGTACCCAGAAGTGCAATTGCTGGATAGTAGGGTAGCTCTCTTTTTAATTTTTGAGAACCTTCCTGCTGTTTTCCAGAGCGACTGCACCGTTTGCATTCCCACCAACAGTGTAAGAGGGTTCCCCTTTCTCCACATCCTCACCGTTATCTCATGCTCACGTATTATTTCTTGTCTTTTTGGTAACAACCATCCGACAAGTGTGAGGTGACGTCTGCTTGTGGTTTTGATTTGTGTTTCCCTGATGACGAGTGACGTTGAGCATCTTTCATGTGTCTGTTGGCATCTGGATGTCGTCTTCGGAGAAGCGTCTGCTCAGTCCCTCTGCCTGTTTTGGAGTCAGATCGTTCCTGTGCTCTTGAGTTGCAGGAGTCCCTCATACATTTTGGATATTAACTCCCTATGACACAGATGGTTTGCAGATATTTTCTCACATTCTATAGGTGGCCTTTTCATGGAGTGGACTGTCTCCTCTGCTGTGCAGAAGCCTGTCATTTCAGGTCGTTCCCACAGATTTGTTTTCTCTTTTGTGCTTTTGGTGTCACATCCAAAAAATCATTGCCAAGACCGATGTCTTAGAGCTTCTTCCTATGTTTTCTTCTAGGAGTGTTATGGTTTGGGATCTTATGTTAAGTCTTTCATCCATTTTGAGTTCCTTTTTTTAAGTGGTGCTAATAAGAAAGTCCAATTTCATTCTTCTGAAGGTGATTGTCCAGTTTTCCTAACTCCATTTATTGAAGAGACTATCCTTTCTTCATTGAGTATTATCGGCTCCGTTGGCAAATATTGGTTGATTGTATAGACATGAGTTTATTTCTGGGCTCTCGATTCTGCTCCATTGGTCTATGTGTCTGTCTTTGTTCCAGTACCACGCTGTTTGCATTACTATAGCTTTGAAGTAAAGTTTGAAATCAGGACGTGTGGCATCTTCAGCTTTGTTCTTCTTTCTCGGGATTGCTTTGGCTATTTAGGGGTCTTTTGTGGTCCCATATGAATTTTAGGGTTGTTCTCTCTATTTCTGTGAAAAATGCCACAGGAATTTTGATAGGGATTGCATTCAATCTAGAGATGATTTTGGGTGGTATGGACATTGTAACGATTAATTCTTCCAGTCCGTGAGCACGGGATATCTTCCCATGTATGTGTGTCGTCTTTAATTTCTTTCACCAGTCTTAAACTTTTCAGTGTACGAAACTTTCACTTTCTTCGTTTAATTTACTCCTAATTTTTTTTGTTTTTGATACTATTTTAATGGGATTGTTTCCTTTACTTATTTTTCCTATATTTCGTTGTTAGTTACAGAAAGATAGCTGACTTCTTCATATCTCCCTTCTGTCCTTCAGTGAATTTGTTGACTGGTTCTAACAGAGTTTTGGTGGAATCGTTAGGATTTTCTATATGTGAAACCATATTGTCTGCAAACGGAGACAATTTAATTTCTTCCCTTCTGATTTGGGTGTATTTTATTTCTTTTTTTGCTTGCTTACTCTGGCTGGGACTTCCAGTGCTGTGTTGGGTAGGAGAGAGGACAGTGGGCACACTTGTCTCGTTCTGATCTTAGAGGAAAATCTCTCACCCTGTCAGTATCAAGTGTGATGTTGTCTGGAGGCTTGTCACACGTGGCCTTTGTTATGTTGCAATGTGTTTCTTCTATACCCAATTTCTTGAGAGTTTTTATCATTAAAGATGTTGAATTTTGTCAGATGCTTTTTCTGCATCTATTTAGGTGATTATACGATTTTTCCTTCGTTCTACTAACGCAGCCATCACGTTGACTGGTTTACAGATGTTGGATTGCCCTTGTGTCCCAGGGAGAAATCCCACTTGACCGTGGTGTATGATCTTTTTGATGTGGTGTTGAATTCAGTTTGCTAATGTTTTGTTGAGAACTTTTACATCTGTGTTCATCAGGGATATTGCTCTGTAGTTTTCTTTTGGTTCCTTACCTGACTTTAGTATCAGGGTAATGCTGGCCTCACACAATGAGTTTGCAAGTGTTCCCTCCTCTTCAATTTTCTGGAAGGATTTAAGAAGGATTGATATTAATTCTTTAAATGTTTGGCAGAATTCGCCAGAGAAACCATCTTGTCCTGGGCTTTTCTTTGTTGGAAGGTCTTTTATTACTGATTCAATCTCCTTACTATTCATGGTCTGTTCAGATTTTCTGTTTCTTCATGATTCAGTCTTGATAGGTTGTATGTTTCTAGGAATTTATCCATTGTTTTCTAGATTATCAGTTTGTTGGTGTGCAGTTGTCCTTATTGGTCTCTTAAGATCGGTGTATTTCTGTGGTGTTACTTGTAATGTCTCCTCTTTCACGTCTGATTCTACTAATTTGAGTCCTTTCTTTTTTTCCTGGCTAGTTCAGCAGTCGGGTCCACACCAGAGCTGAAGTCTATGTCTGCCTCTTACCTGACACATAGGTGGGCAGAACTCCCTCCAGGTCCCTTGGCATGAGGCCCTGGCTCCCACGGCCCGCACAGAGTTGTTCTTGGCTATGGGCGGAGGTTGACTTGCTCTTGAGGGACAGGCTCTGGGGACATCCTGTTGGCCATCTTGCTGACATCCTAAGCATTTTATTTTGTAAGAAGTTGGTCCCTCCCAAATTCTGCAATGTCAATGGAATTACAATAAAATTGCAACCATTTTTGGTTTGTTTTGTGAATGGGAATGGGAGAACTTCTATTTGTTTTTTAAAACCTGACCAATGTGAAAATAATCCAACTTTTTGAGGGGGAAAAAAGGGACAATCCTGTCTGCAGGATATGAAAATACACTCTGATGCTACTGTAATTAAAATAGCGCGGTCTGGACAGGACAGACACGTGGGCCAGCGTCAGAGGGGGAGAGGCCAGCTGGTACCCAGGGTCCCAGGAGAGCCAGCAGGACGGGCAGCACCAGAGGGTGAAATGTTCTCTAAATGCTGCCGGGGCTTGCACTCCACTAGCAGGGAAACAAACCCAGATCCCCACAGCATGCCAGTATGCTGACAAATTTCAAATGGATTAGAGCTGGATGTGTAAAAATTATAAAAATATCGGAGGAAACAAAAGAAAGCTGTTTTTATCATCTTGAGGTAAGGAAATTCCTCCCAAGAAGCAGCAAAAGAAAAAATGTCGATTTCACGAATTAAACATGAGAAGGTTTGAATGTCAGAAGATGCATGAACTATGTCAAAAGCTCAGCAACAAATGGAAAGAACGTACGTGTGGCACACAGACCTGCAGTCAGAGCCCCAGTATGCCAGGGGTGTGCCCCACACAGGAAACAGCGTGGTGCAGTTGCAAAGCCCATGAGTGGGCATAAAGAGGCAAAGTTAGAACTGTGAATAGCGATGAGCAGATGCCCAGTCTCATAACGAGAGAAATGCAGAGTTAAAAGGAGAAGACTGCCCTTGGGAGACACGGCCACCATCACAGGTGCTGATCCTAGTGTCTGCACACCCTGGGTTGGGGCTGGGGTGAGCCGGAAGCCAGGGGGCTGGGGGGCACTGGTCAATTTAGTGAGGCCAGCACGGACCCCACACCCACAAGCATGGGGCCCCCTGCCTTAGTGTCCGCTCAGTCACCGTAGTGGGGGGAGGCGCCACCTTGACCATCCTGGCACCGGCTGTCAAGAGCGGGTGTCCCCAAAAACACGTGTTCCTGGCCAGTGGAGCAGAGACCGTGTGGGGACAAGCCGTGCTCCAGACGCTGACAGGCTTTTTGGTCCCACAGGCTCACATCTACTCTCTGGGGGCCACGCTGAAGGCGGCCCTGGAGTACGTGACTGAGCCTGAGCCCGAGCCCAGGCTGAGCCAAGACCTGGAGGTGCTGCTGAGCCAGATGCAGGCAGAAGACCCCAGGGACCGGCCCGACCTCGAGGTACAAAGTCACCCCTAGGCGAAGACCTGAGACCCTCCCACGGCCCCGATGCCCCGGGCGCACGCACACACGTGCATGCACACACACACACACAGGGCCCTCCTGCCCCCCCCACCTCTCCCCTCGGTCGCACGGGCTCTTCTTCACCTGGGATTTGGTGGCATTGCATTTTGCTTAAATAAGAACTTGATCTTTTATTATATGTTATTATTATGAAAAGGTTTGGCTTATAATTCTTATGGGCTGAACAGAATCGCCTGGTTTTCTGTAATCACAGGATACGTTGCTTTTTTATGCCAGAAAATAGACATGGAGGGGGGTGGGCTCGGAGGGCAGGGCTTCCTCCGTGGTGAGCTTTCCCGTCTGAGCTGCTCACACGCGTGTCTGCAGAGCATCATAGCGTTGTGTGAAGAGAAGATGCTCTTCGCGTCCTCCTGCCGCCTGTGCCGGAGCCTCTCGGCCATCGGGAGGAGGGTGCTGTCCATTGAGTCCTTTGGAGCATTTCAAGGTAAGCAGTGCACACACATGCACACAGATAGTCACGCACCCACTCACATGTGCATGTGAATGTGCACAGACCTCAGCACAGATCAGACGCACGCACGTTCACGCTCACTTGCTCACAGTCACAGAAACATACGTGAAAGTGCAGTCATACACACGTACTTGTGCACGTGCGTGCTTATCCACACACATGCACACTGCGCACATTCAAACCCATTGTGTAGCCGTGCTCACACTGACACGCTCACCCTCACTCTCAGTCACCTTGCACACGCTTTGCAGACACGTGTGCCCCTAGGGGTGAAAACCGAGGGCATGTTGAGAAGTGAGCAGCCGTAGACCTCTCGTCTCTGTCCTGTGCTGTGCGCAGGTCGGTATGTGGACACGGGGACGTGGCACAGCTCATTTCCGTTTGCCGACACCACGCAGTGTCTGGCAGGCCTGTTCCTTCTCTGCTGGAGAAGCAGTTACTGAAGCATCTGGGCTTTTCCCGGCTCACGTGGGACTCCGACGTGGTCTCACGTCACGTTTTGAACAAATGCCAGGGTCTGCCCTATGCCTGCAGCAAGGGGCCTGGAGAGCCTCAGGGGCGGCCTGCACGGAGACCGCAGGCTTGAGGCTCGGCTCCCACGTGCGGCAGAGAGCAGTCACCACGGGAGGGGCTGCAGGCCACAAGGAAGGGCCGTGTATCTCTAGAGCGGTCTACACAGAGACCACAGACGGCTGTGTGGGAGATTGTGTGCCAGGATGGGGCAGGTGGGGTGGGGCGGCTGCAGCCAGACACAGAGTTTTCCTTCGAGGACATCATTCGTGTAATTGTACTAGAAAGCAAAGGCTCTTTGGACGAGCTGCCCAGATGACCTTCGGAAGACCCTGAGGGGCCGTGCAGGCTGCAGAGGGGCCTAGGGGCCTTTGGAGCCCCAAGAGTTAGAATCAGCCGGTTATGTGATAAGGGAGGCAGGCAAAGATTGTTCTGGGCCCGTACTGACGGGAGGAGTAGGGGACCCCAGAGTGCGGGAGAGGCGCCCATATGCCCTCTGGCGACGGGTAGGGTCGCTGGGGATGCGCGCCCTGGGCTCAGGTCCCCAGCCGCCGCCCCTGCAGCAATCACCTTGCTTTTGCCCAGATGTCAACGAGAGCGCCTGGAGGCCTGCTGCAGGAAGCGGGGGGCCCAGGAAGCAGCCCGGGGGCCGCGCCACGGACCTGGAGGGCCTGCCCCAGCGCCCTGCCCGTGAAGCCCATGGCAGCCCAGAGCAGCTTGCTGCCCTGCCCTCCAAGCCCCTACTGTCAGCCCCCGTGAGAAACGGAGAGCGGCTGACCAGCCTCATCCTGGACGCTCAGCACCCCCTGGGTGACCTGGAGAGGAGCCGCCTGAGAAAGGTGCAGACGTTCGCCAGGCTCCTGCCCGACGGCCCTGAGGCCGTCTGCCTGACACTGACCCCCACCAAAAACCAGCTGCCCACGTCCGAAGTCTTCCCTCCAGACCCTAGGAAGGCCTTTCTAGATGGGAAAAATGGCCTTTCCAGCTACAAGTCACAGCCCAAGTCCAGATTGTGGCTGGAGCGGGAGTCCGAGCTCCAGCAGGGAGGACCTGGAGACACCAGCCGAAGTGGGGACAGGGTATCTGGGGCGCTGGGCCGGAGCCCTGTGGAGGAAAGCGCCCCACCCTGTTGCGAGGAGCCCGGAGATGCAGGCCGAGAGCCCAGGACTTCCAGGGCTGCTGAGAGGACTCCGGACGGAGCTGGGGAGCCGGCTCGCACAGCAGCAGAGCAGGTGGGTGACAGCGGTTCCCATCCTGCCTGGCCAGGGGGCCTGCACGCGCATGCACGCTCCTGTCCGTGGTCTCACACTCAGTCTCAGCCTTCACTCCTGCTCAGTATTTTACAAGTTTTACGCAAGCGGCCTGTTTTTGAAGGAAGCTGTGAATACAGCTGCTGTTGCCCCAGGCCGGAGCCTCTCCTGCAGCCTCCCTGGAGCTGGGGCGTCCCAGAGAGCATCCCCACGCCCCAGGCCTCCGCAGCCTCACCCAGCATGTAGCACCCACGCGTTCATTGAAGGAGGCCCACCCTGGCTTTGGGGTTAATGCTCTTGCCAAACCATGCGTTCAGGGAGCAGCCTTTCCAGGAGGAGGCCCAGCAGCCCCAGGCCAACACGGTTGCCTCTGCGGCTCTGTTCCCCAGCCTGGGCGCTCAGGGGCTGCAGCGGCGTCTTCTGTGGATTATGTTAAAAGTCAGGAGCTGGGTGCCTGGGTTGGTTGAGCTCCCAACTCTTGATCTGAGCTCAGGTCTTGGTCTCAGGATCGAGTTCAGTCTCCGCATTGGGCTTCACGCTGGACGTGGGACCTACTCCCCACTGAGCCCGATACAGGGCTCATCTCATGACCCCGAGATCATGACCTGAGCCAAAATCAGGAGTCTGATGCTTGACTGACTGTGCCACCTGGAGCCACAAAACTCTAGTTACTTTAGAACAAATGTCTGTCCTGAAGATCCCAGTGCATACACGTGTGTCCACGCCTCAACTCACGTGGTCTCCACTGGCCTCCTGGATCCACACTGGCTTGTGTGTAGAGAGCTCCCAGTCACTGAGGCAGGAAAACCTCACACACCCCAGCCCTGGACTGGGCTCACCTTCCCATGACCAACAGCCTCATGACAGTCCACTTTCCAGATGGGTAAACTGAGGCATGAAGTGGCCATGAGCTCTGTTGGTGGGTGGGCAGCCACTGAGGGGCAGAGCTGACCAGGAGCCCAGCTACTTAACCACTAGGCTCCCCTACCACAGAGGCCTCATGGGACCAGGGCCCACCCAGACCTTGCCCCCACCCCACGCACGGCCTGTTGTGCGTCAGGGCCCCCAGATCTGCTGCAGAGCATGTCGCGGTTTCAGAGCAAGCTGCTCCATCCCCACACGTAGCAGGAAGCTTGGGGAGGCCCGGGCCGCCAGGACGGGCTGCCAGCCAGGCTTGCAGAAATGTGGCAACAAGCTAGAAAGACCAAGGCAGCTGCACCCCAGGCATGGAGGGGGTCAAGGGTGGGGACACTCCTCGGGAAGCTTCCCTAAAGCGTGCGCTTGTCTGTCCCAAGTGTGGTGGCTGTGGTCCTGGCTCTTGCCGTGGCCTCAAAGTGGAGAACTACCTTCCAGCTGAGCGCGATCTTCTGACTCCGGGAAATTTCGGGGGGGCGGGTAGAGTAAAATACACATCACGTAAGATGTGCCATGTCCCCCAGTTAAAATTTACATTAAAAAATGTGCCATGTCCCCCATCAGCTCCGCGGCGTCCAGCACATTCACCGTGCTGTGCAGCCAGCCCCACCCTCCGTCCCCAGGACTCGCTCATCCCCCCCCACTAAAGCCGTCCCCACCCCCTCCCCCGCCCCTGGTGCCCACCGTCTCCTCTCTGTCTCTGTGAACGTGGTGGCTCCAGGGACCTCACGGAGGTGACGGCGCACAGTCCTGGTCCTTCCGTGTCTGGCTTTCACTCGGCATCAGGCGCTCGGGGCTCCTCCACGTGGAAACAGGTGCCAGCCTGTCCCTCCTCTCAGGGCGGAGAGACACACGTCCCTTCATCCCTTCGTCCCTGCTGGACACCGGGGCACCTTCCAGCTGTTGTCTGCTGGGAATCAGGCTGCTGTGAACACGGGGCTGCAAACAACCGTTCGAGGCCCTGCTTTCAGTCCTCGGGGGTGCGCGCCCAGAGCTGGGATTTCCTGGTCATATGGTGATTCTCTGTTGAATCCCTGAGGAGCCTCCACCCTGTTGTCCCCACATTCCCACCAGGTGCACTGGGTTCTGTTCCCTTCACAGCCTCCCAGCCCCAGTTGTATCCACGTGGGGACTTTGCCAGCCTACGTCGTCAGGAGCGCGCCGTGTGGGACACATCCCACCCTTATTTGAAGTGGTTCCCGCCCTGTCACCTTCCCAATGGGCGCAGCCCGAGCTGACCCCAAGGACCATTCTCACTGAGATGTGACTTCTCCCTCCCCCAGGGCGTCTCCCTGCAAGAGCTCCTGTGCCAGCTGGGCCGGCCCTTCAAGGAGTATGAGCTCTGGGCTCTGTCCCACGCGTGTCTCACTGCTCTGCGCACTCACAGCGAACACCCAGGTGATACTTTGCCCTGCGGTTCCATGTTCAGCCTGCCCCCCAATGTGTTCCAGGGCCAGGACCAAGAGCAGCATGTGGCCTCCATCAGGCACATGTGGGCCATGGGGACAGCCTGGGGCCAGGTGGCTGTGTCCCCACTGTGAGCCCATGGTGCCCTGGAGGTGTCTGGTCTGGTCTCGGGACCAGAGGGGTCCCGAGGCATCAGCGGGCAGATGCTTGGGATGTGGGCCTTGGGGGAGACAACCCTGCCATAGAGTGAAGTGGGAGCTGTGTGGTTGGCCCACATCCCCTCAAAGGGGTGACATTGTCACCAAGGAGGCAAAAGCGGCCGGGGGAGGAGGGAATTTTAGACACTGGAGAGAGTTTTAGAGTTTGCAGCTCTCCAAAGCTCATCCTCCTGGACAGAGTGACAGGCCCACAACCCTTGATGTGAGCACATCCTGGGGAGGGACAATGAGGAGAAATGCTGCCATCTGGCTGCCCCCCAGTCCTGTGACCCACAGGCCTGTGGGGTGCAGCCTCCTCCAGGACCCCTCAGAGGGGCAGTGCTCGGTGCTGGCCGTGATCCTCCATGCCGCTTCCCCTTCCTTCATCTCCTTTCCATTTCCAGCTTGATGTGTGAGGAGCGGCCATGAGGCAGCTCTGGCGGGCAGGAGGGGTGTCGCAGAGGGCCCCCCCATGCCCTGTCCACCTGGTCGTGGGCCAGGGCCTCTGAGACGGAGAAGCAGCCGACTAGCCCCTGGCCCCTGGCTTGTGCTCCCTCGGGGTGGGTTGGGAGGGGCTGCCCCACCCTGAGCACGCTTCTGCAGGTTTTCAGGGAGAACGTAGTCCCCACAGTGAGTCCGGCTGCCCTGACCCTCACCTTCTCTTGCAGCCTACCTGTGCCTGGACTCCGTGCTGGTGGCCGAGGATGGGGCCGTGCTCTTCAGCCCACCCCCTGCCGATGGTGCGTACACGGGGTCGCCCTCAGGAGTTGTGCTCCACCGACACCCAAGGCTGAAAAGAGAACTCAGAACTTGGGCTTTTCTCCCTTAGGCGCTTATGACACATTCTTTCTGGCTCCTGAGGTCGCAGAGCAAGAACTGGTGACTGAGAAGGTAACCGGGCCCTGATGTCCCTTCCTGCAGCTTCCTGCCCCACATCCCCAGTGGTGCCCCCCTTCTGCCCAGAGAGCCTGGGGGCGGGGGAAGAGGCACGGGACCAGCACCGGGGCACGGGGGAGGCAGGGCGCCCCCCCCCAGCACAGTGGTCACATCCAGAGCTCTGGCTCTCTCGGCCTCTGCAGCGTCCGCCTAGCAGGTGCCGGCAGGGGCATGGCTCTAGTGGTATCATCCTGAGATGGGCAGGACTTCTGCATGGACAACTCTGAGCAGTATGTGCTGGCTTGAGAGAGCCCAGGGCTGAACTTTCAGGAATATTTACAAGGCACTTGTTAAGCAGAACCATTATTAAAAATTAAATTGTACAAACTTATGGGGCACCTAGCTGTCTCAGTCAGTAGAGCATGCAATTCTTTTTTTTTTTAAAGATTTTATTTATTTATTCAACAGAGATAGAGACAGCCAGCAAGAGAGGGAGGAAACACAAGCAGGGGGAGTGGGAGAGGAAGAAGCAGGCTCATAGCGGAGGAGCCTGATGTGGGGTTCGATCCCAGAACGCCGGGAGCATGCCATGAGCTGAAGGCAGATGCTTAACTGCTGTGCCACCCAGGTGCCCCTTGAGCATGCAATTCTTGATCTCAGGGTCATGAGTTCAAGCCCCACATTGGGCATAGAGCTTACTTCAAAAAATAATAATAAAATAAAACAAAAAATCAAATGTACAAGCTTAAAATTAGGTAAATTATATTCCAAACCAAGGTGGAACTCCACTTCCCTACTTGCCCAGCGTCCATCTAGAAACCCCACCCACACCCCTAAAAGAAGAATGAGAAGTCTGAAAGGTAAAGAGCAGAGGGCAGCCTGGCCAGGGCCTCAGGCCTGAGGAAGGCACAGTAGTGAGGACCCTGCTTCCTCTCTCTGCCTCATACACAGGGACATTAGCCACACTCTTAAGCCAGAGGACGTGGCAAGGGAAGGGGTGAGCTCACCCAAGCCAGCAAAGACCCCAGCCGTGGTGCCAGAGAAGACTGAGTACGCCCACCAGCCTATAATGAGCATCCTGCCCATAAGGCCGTGGGGACCACGTGGGGAGCCTGGACCCCCACTGTGCCCCCCCCCAGCAGGAGCAAATGCCCCTCCCAGCCAGGTGGTGTTGGAGGAGGCCTCATGGAGAGCTGGGACTCTCACCAACACCCAGCAGCAACAAGGCCACCCCAACCTCATGCTGGGAATGCAGGCAGGTAAAGAGCAGAAAGGATGCACTCCTACCCCACCCAGCCAGCAGCATCACACTGGAGGCCCAATGGGGATCCGGTCTCCCACCCCCGTCCAGCAGTGAGGAGGAGCCCTCTTCTCAGGTGTCAGTTGGAGCCAAATACGGAACCTGAACTCTGCCCCTGCCCCGGCAATAACGAGAGGGTACCCCTCTTCCTGACTGTGCTGTCAGAAAAAGCCAGGTAAAAAAGGTTAACTAAGATCAAGAGTCTTACAACATGAAAATGTCCAGGTTTTAACCAAAAACCACTTGCCATACCAAGAGCCAGGAAGATTTCAAACCAAATGAAAAAAAGACAACAGATGCCAATGTTGACACTGTGGGACACAGCCAAAGCAGGGCTAAGAGGGAAATTCATAGCACTAAATGCCTATATGAGAAAAGAGGTAAAAGTTCAACTCAGTAATCTAAGCTACCACCTCAAGAACCTACAAAAAGAGAGCAACGTAGACCCAAAGCAGAAGGAAGGAAGTAATGAAGACAAGAGCAGAAAGCAATGAAAATGGAATAACAATAGAGAAAAACTGTAAAGAGCTGGTTCTTGAAAAAGAACAATAAAATTTTAAAACTTCCAGCAAAACTGACAAAACAGAAAGGAAGGAAGGAAGGAAGAAAAGATACAAATTACCAATATCAGGGATGACACAGGGGACATCCCTACAAACTGTTTAGATAACAAAAGAATAGTGGAATGCCACAGACAACTCTACACACATAAATCTGACAACTTAGATGAAGTGGACCAGTTCTTCAGAAAACATAAACTACCACAACTCACCTAATATGAAATAGACCTTTGAATAGCCCTTGATTATTGAGGAAATTGAATTTGTAATTTTAAAACTCTAAAAAAATGAATCTCTTGGTCCAGACTTTCACCGGAGAGTTCTACTCGATGTTTAAAGAAACAGTACCACCACGTCTACAGAAGATTGAAGAGGAGAGGACACTTCCCAGTCTATTCTATTAAGCCAATATATATATACTGTCAATGTAGATAGATAGATAGATAGATAGATGATAGAGGCATATATATACCAACATCCCTCATGAATATAAATGCAAAAATCCTTAACAAAATATGCAAATAGAATCCAGCAATATCTAAAAACTATGCACCGTGACATAGTGGAAGTTATTCTAAGGATACAAGGCTGGTTTAGTATTTGAAAATCAATTAGTCCAACATATTAACCAGCTAAAAAAGAAAAATCCCATAATCACATCAATTGATGCAGAAAAACCATTTGGCAAAATTCAACACCCCTTCATAATAAAAAAAAATTCAGAAAAATACAAATAAAAGAAACTTCCTCGGCTTAATAAAGAGCATCTACAAACACACACACACCCCCTATAACTAACATCGTACTTAACAGGGAAAGACTAAATGCTTTCCCCCAAGATTGGGAACAACACAAGGATGTGCACTGTCACTACTTCTAGTCAACATAGTGCTGGAAGTTCCAGCCTCTACAATAACGCAACAACAACAAAAAAGCAAGTAAGAAGCATAAAGAGCAGGGAGAAGAAATAATATTATTTGCTGAAGACATAACTGTCTATATGGAAAATTCCAAGGAAGCCCATAGGATTAATAAATGAGTTCTGAAAGGTCACAGGATATAAGATAAACATTTGAAAATCAACTGTATTTCTGTATATTAGCAATGAACATGCAGACACCAAAATTTAAAATACAGTGCAAAAAAAAAAAAATAAGTGCATTTGCTGTCAGCATTAGCACCATTTTGGAAACCTCCAGGCCACAAACCAAGTGAAGGAAGAAGCGAATGCACTGGCTGAAGTGAAAAAGAAGAAAGGTAAGGCAGAAGTCCAAGTAAAGGGCTCACCTGTGCGCCCACGAAGCCACAGGAGCAGCAACAAAGAAAGCCAGAGGCCAGGGACGGCGGTACAGATAGTTGGACAACACACCTACTTTCTAGAAGTTGTTTCAGTGGATCTAAAACACCCATCGCCATCTGATCACAACGACCACTTTTGAGAGACCCACTTCGTTCATACCAAAACAGTCCCTTTTGGTCCTTTGCCCTAGACCTGTGAGTTTCAGGACTAATGCTGTTCTCAGCTGTGGCTGAATGTAACATGTACAATAAGTCATTTCTTCTGCTGTCTTAGCTGAAGAAAAAATTTAAAAATAAATATAAATATAGATTAAATTAAAATATAAAATGTAAACTTAATGTAAATGTACAGTGATTCAAAAACAATGAAATACTTTACATGCAAATCTAACCAAGCATGCACAGGACTTACGCGCTAAAAATGACAAGATGCTGATGAAAGAAATCAAACAAAATCTCTGGGATAAATGGCCAAAGAGTTCTTAGACTTGACACCAAAAGCAGTGTCCATAAATTTCTCCACAAAATGAACTTAATCAAAATTTAAAACTGACCAAGTGGGATTTATTCCACGTATGCAAGGCTGACTCAACAATGGGAAAGCAATTAACCTAGTACATCACATCAACAGGCTAAGGAAGACAGATCGTGTTTATGTCGATAGATGCTAAGTGATTGACAAAATCTGCCACACATTCAGGATACAAGCTCTCAGCAACCTAGGAATGCAGGGGAACTTCCTCAACTTGATAAAGAATATCTACTAAAACCTACAGTTCACATAATTAATGGCAAGAAACTAGAGGCTTTCCTTCTAAGATTGGGAAAAACTCAAGAATGTCGCTCTCACCACTCCTACTCAGCATCGTACTGGAAGTCCTAGCTAATGGAATAAGACAAGAAAAGAAAGGAAAATGTGTACAGATTGAGAAGGAAGAAATAAAACTGTCTCCGTTCACAAGTGACATGATTGACCATGTAGAAAATCCCAAAGAATCAACAAAAATCTTCTGGAACTAATAAACAATTACAGCAAGATTCCAGGATAGCAGGTTAATGTGCAAAAAGTCAGTTGCTTTACTGTTTACCAACAGTGCACAATTGACATTTGGAGTTAAAAATACAATGCAATTTACATTCACACCAAAAAATTACTTACATGTAAATCTAACAAAATACGTGTAAGATCTGTAAGGGAAACTACTAAACTCTGATGAAAAAAATCTAAATAAATTGAGAGATATTCCATGTTCATGACTAGGAGGATTCAATACTGTTATCAGTTCTTCCCAATTCGATGTATAGATTAAATGCAATCCAATCAGAATCACAGCAAGTTACTCATGGATATCAGCAATTTGATTTTAACATATGTGTGGAAAGACAAAAGACCCAGAATAGCCAACACAGTATTGAAGAAGAACAAAATCAGAAGACTGACACCGCCT
The DNA here is from genome assembly GCF_002007445.2 of Ailuropoda melanoleuca. Taxonomy (NCBI): domain Eukaryota; kingdom Metazoa; phylum Chordata; class Mammalia; order Carnivora; family Ursidae; genus Ailuropoda; species Ailuropoda melanoleuca. Next base: position 131,092,201 of record NC_048223.1, read on the forward strand.
GATTTTAAAACTAACTGTAAAGCAATAGTAACTGAGGCTGTGTTGTTGGCAAAAGACAAATACATGGAACAGAACAGAGAGCTCAGAAGTAGACGCAGAAATATGGTCAACTGGTCTGAACAGCAAAGGCAAGTCAGTGCAGAAAGGACAGTTTTCAATAAATAGTGCTGGAACAACTGGACGTCCACACAAAACAAAAACAAAAAGAATCTTACCAAAGACCTTGCACTTTTCATAAACATTAACTCAGAATGGATCATAGACCTAAATGTAAAATGCAAACCATAAAGCCCCTAGGAGGACTCTGACAGTGACTCCTGGGCACAACACAAAAGCACAGTCCATGAAAGAGAAAGTCGATGTTAGACTTCATGACCACCTCAGACTTCGCTCTGCAAGATACTTTAAGAGAGCGAAAAGACTGGCCACGGTCTGGCAGAAAATATTTGCAAAACACATCTGATAAAGCACCTATGTCCCAAATATCCAAAGAGCTCTTAAAAGTCAACAGTAAACAACCAAATTAATTTAAAAACCAGCCCAGTTAAAAAAGGGGGCAAAAGATCGGCACAGACCCTCGCCAACGATGTTGCATGGTAAACGAGCATATGAAAGCTGTCCGACGTCATGTGGCACTTGGGATGAGAATGGCTAAAGCCCAGCACTGCCCACGCCAGATGCCAGCAAGGATGTGGAACAACAGGAGCCCCTGGTCACTGCTGGCGGGCAAGCGAAAGGGTGCGGCCCGTTTGGCAGTTTCATCAGAAATTCAACATGTAACTGCCCTAAAGCCCAGAAACCTTATTCCCAGGTGTTTGTCCCGGAAAAACCGCATTCCCAGGTGTTCGTCGCAGAGAAATGAGACTTGACATCTGCACAAAATCCTGCACGTGAATGATTACAGTAGCTGCATTCAGACAGCCCCAAATGGGACACAACCCAGATATGTGAGTGGTTAAACAGGCAGGGGGTCCGTCCACACCATGGAATGCTACTGAGAAGTAAAAGAAATGGAGTGTGGATAAGGCCCAACCTGGATGCATCTCCACGTAATTGTGCTGACAGCAAAATGCCAATCCCAACAAGCCACATACCGTATCATTCCATTTACATGAAATAGCACAACCATAGAAGCGGACGACAAATTCCTAGTTGCCAGGGTTAGGAACGTGGCTTAGGGCAACTGGACACATCCTGATGATGGAAACGTTCTGGGTCGTGATGGTATCAGTCCGGCATCCGGGTTGGGATGCTGCCCTACAGTTTTGCAGGATGTTATTATTGTGGGGAACTGGGTACACAGCACGCGAGATCTCTTTGTATTATTTCTTAAAACTATGTGAATCTGTATCTCAAAATCTCAAAATAAAGGGTTAAATTTTTTAAAAAGTCAATATCTACAGCTAATAATTTCCTCGTTATGTGAGTGTCCTGCACGGTGATCTATGCTCCTGGCTGGTGGGAGCGCTCCAGGAGGGGCACCGCTCATCACTCTCCCCTCCCCGATGTGGCCACACCATCTTGGCAGCTTGACGTTGGCCATGTGAGAGTATTCACACCGTGGAGATGTGCACACGCAGAAACCAGGGCTTGGCTTGTGGTTTTCAGTTGTGTCGACCTCACGAAGTGATGGAGGAAATGTTCACGGTGTGACTGAACGCAGAAGTGTGCCGTGTCTGTAGAGCTGACCCGCGACCTTCAGCCATGTCTGTAGAGCTGACCTGTAACCTTCAGCAGCCGTGTCTGTAGAGCGACCGCGACCTTCAGCCGCTGTGGCGGTGGCGGAGAGCCGACCCGCTTACTGCAGCGAAGCTCCGACCAGAGCCTTCCACATTCTGCTTCCATCTCGCCTGTCGAGTTAAATGAAAACATCAACCAGCAGACTTGTCCCTTGCAGGTGGATTTCGGATACAAGAGCTGGGTAAAGTCCGCAAGCACATCCGGGAACGATCCCTTGGCTCTCTGGAACTTACAAAACAGGAGTGCTCACCTTTCCTTATTTCTACACTGTGGGCCACCTGCCCTTTGCACCGAGGACATTTAGAAGAAATGGATACGTATGTCGAGGCGGGTACTGCTGTTCTGAAGCCTGTGGTCCACCATTTAGCAGCACGCCACTGGTTCCAGGGGCCCCTGGCCTCAGACCCCCGAGTTGTGGCCTCCACCTGCCTGAGGACCTTGAAAGTGGGAGGGTCCCTGCTGAGGCCTCAAGTCGTGGCTGTTCACACTTGAGCGTGAAGACCCGTGGGTATTCGTAAACATGCAGGTCCCCAGGCCAGGCCCCTGGGGGATCTGACCCGGGGTCTGGCTGGGGCCGCCAAGCTCCAAGGAGTTGCGCAGCGGGGCTCCTGACAGGAGCGGCTCTCCTGCTAGCGCCCAGGGTGCCCTTGGGGGAGCCCTGGTAGGGAGGTGCTGCTGAGCAGGGCTGCACTTTTCTCCACCCAGGCCTCCGTGTACTGTGTGGCTGCAGTCCTGTGGACAGCAGCCAAGTTCAGCATCCCCCGAGACCACAAGCTGGCCCTCCCGCGCAGGCTCAAGACCCTCCTCTTGGACATGGCCAGACGCAGTGCCCAGGAGCGGCCGTGCACAGCTGAGGCCATCAAGGTAACCACGCTGCAGTAGGGACCCCTGGGCAGTGGCCAACAGAGCACCCAAGTTCCTGTTTCCAGGAAAAGTGGGCGTTGGATAGGGAGGGCCACGGGTTTCGTTGCGGACAGGTGGTTGACAGTGTCTGCCGCTCACTACCCCGGCATGCCCCTCCCAGACCACCCGGTTGTCTCTAGTGCACTCGCCCAGCCAGAGTGGGCAGGGGATGTCCCGGGGCCAGCCTAACCCATGCCCGTTTGCCCTGCAAGCAGGGAGCAGAGTTCTCCCCCAAGGACCCAACTTCCCTCACCTCCTCTGAGGGTCCTCTCAGCCTCCCCTTCCCTGACCCTCCCAGGAGTGTCCCCATCTGCCGGCAGGAGCTGGACGAGTGCAGGGGACATCCCACGAGTTTTTCAGTGATCAAGAGGCCACGGGAAGGCCACCTCCTGGAGAGAGAAGCCCTGTGCGGCCTTCTCTGCCCCTGACTGCCTCCAGCAGGTTGCTTAACGGCTCTGGGCCTCCGGGCCTGCTCAGCCAAGTAAGGATGGGCGCTCGTGTCAAAGATAAACAGCAGACCAGCTACAATGCTGGAACAGGTTACTCTGTAGCTACAGACGGATGGACAGATGGACAGATGGCAGGGAAGGAGCTTCGCTCCACTCCAGTACATTGCACAGAGGTGGCTGTGTGTTTTCAGGGAGAATGAAGGATTTAGGAGGGAAGTGGCCGTGTCTGCCATCCCACAGACACTGGGAGCCTGGGGCCCCGTCCTTCCTGAAGATCGAGGTTCAGGGGATCACGTACAGTCCTGGGTTGTAAGAGACACAGACACCTCAAGGGCAGAGGAAGGGTTCACAGTCATGACCTTTGATAGTAAATGCTCTAAGGCGGGGAGGTCGCACTCTGCCCGGTGTTGGCAAACTGACCTTTTCCAGACAGGAACCCCAAGGGGTCTGGGCCGTCCCTGGACTTCCAGCACCCCAAGCCGTGCTGGGCAGGGCAGCCTCTGTGCACAGCTTGGATGGGGTCGTGCTCTGCCAAGAGCTTTTTGGGGTTCTCGCCAGCAGTTAGGAAATGATATGGGTGTCCGTGTGGTGGGGGCGGGGGAGCTTAAGGAAAGAATCTTTATCTTCACATTCAGTATCATCCATAACCCCAAAGGAAAAATAGAAATTCTCGTCAGTGACATTCTGTCCCCAAATACCAGAATGTCTGAGCTTGCAGAGGGTCCGTTCGCAGGGGTCAGCTGCGTTTTTGAGGGTCCACCCCTCACCCCAGAGCCATCAAATGAACAACCTTACTGAGGGCGTGGAGGAGTGGCAGACCACAGGCTTCAAACCCATTTAAGCCCCAGCACATGGCTCTGGGGACCAAATCCACATTCACCCTGCAGCGGACACTACCTTGTTGTCAAGGTCACAAAGGACTCAGGCTTGCCTGTGTCAAATTGCGGTTAATCGTAATTGTCTACAGAATTTTTCTCTTGCCTGTTTTTTAGGTTGCAGTTTTGGGTGTTGTTGTCTTGTCTGTGTATGTGGGAGCTCAGTAGTTTTGCCGTAATTCTGCTTTGGGTCTTCTCCCTTCCTCATAGTTCTTAGAGGGGCCTGCTAGAAAAGGGCATATGTCCTTGTCTCCCTCCTCTCCAGCGCTGGGGCAGCCCCCCACCCCCGGAGGCTGCAGCTCACCCCTCACCCCTCGCCCCTCCATGCGATGGCTGTCAGCGGGGCAGGGGCCCAGGGAGGGACCAAGGCCATTTCTGTTCAGTCTTTATTCCTTCTGTGTGGGGTTGCTGAATTTCATCCCAGGCTTGTCCGAGGCTGGGGCCTGCTTTGCTCTCCCCAAGAAGGGGCACCCGTGGGATCTTCCCGTACAGGAAGCCCCCAGGCCCTCCTTCCTGCCACCAGGCACTGTCTGAAGGGCTCCTGCCTAAGACGCCCTCCCCTCCACGTTTGGAGTGACGTGGGGCCTTGCCCAGCCTGCAGCATCTCCGAGCACCTGCTCACGGGGCTCGTCGTTTCTGCAGGTTTGCAGCACCTACCTCCTCCAGCGAGGCATGGACAGCAGAAAGATTTTAGCCCACCTGAGGGCAGCCACCTGCAAGGTAAGAGGAGGACCTCCAGAGCATGGGGGAAGACCCCTTATTCTGCCCTGTGGGCTCTGGGGAGATGAGGGTCCTTGCTTTTTGCTGTTCACTGTCCATGAGGAGTGAGTTTAGGAAAGAGGTGGTAACTTTCCTCCTGCTGGCAGCCCCACACCCTGGCTCTCTGCTGACGGCCTGGGGGGGGGGTGCGTATCCTGTAGAGCAACCCTCAGGTAGCAGGTGTGCTTTATAAATGTGCCCGCCTACCTCCTGAGCATGCTGTCCCAGGCGGGGCCCTCGGAGGGTGGGCAGGCACCATATCCCACCCGGCAACATGTGGGCGTCTGAGTTCTGAGAAGCCCAGGGTCTCCGACGGTGCCATAACCCTCCCAGGCCTTAGAAACCTACCAAAACCTTGTTGAATTGGGAAGCGGTGTCCCCAAAGTCCAGCTGTGTGAGTCAGTGTGGGCTGGGGGTGCCCAGGCCCTGGTGTCACCTTGACTGGGACTGTCCATGTCCTCCTGCCTCAGGTTGACCAGGAGGAAGAGACCATCAGCCTCCAGAACGCTGTCTCGGTGGTCGAACTGAACCCCAGCACAGCACCCGCCCTCAGGCCCAGCTCAGGTGGGCCGCCTGGGTCCAGCCTCTCCTGCCCCCCCACCACTCCCACTGCCGACCCCCAGCCCTGAGTGGACACCCACAGGCAGGCACCACTGGGCCCCAGAACAGGGTGTCCAGAACATCCCGGCAGCCTTGCCGTTCACTCCCCACCTCTGTTCAGACGGCCCAGTCACGCTCCCGTGTCGCCAGCCTCCAGAGCAGGCGGTGTGACCCCAGCGTCCCTCTGCTCTCTTCCTATGTCCATGCACACATCCTGCTGACCGGCTCCTGCCCGGTCTGGGTGGTAAGCCCGTCCTGCAGCAGGAAGAACACTCCCTCGTCCCGTCTGAGGCCGCCTTCGTCGCTCCCACCCAGCCCCACCCTCCCAGCTCCATCACCCTTGACTCCGGCCCCCTCAGGTCTCTGGAAGTCCCCTTGGAGACGCGTGGGGGGCACAGCACCCATGGCAGGTGGGAGGAGCCACCACAGCTTTGTGGAAGGGGTGGGAGGTGCTCCGGGGCATCCGCAGGCTGGCCCACACCGCCTGTGCTCACGCAGGGTTTATCCCCAGGCTTTGTCCGGGTCAGCGGCGACACCAGGCTGGTGGCAGTGCAGGGGCCCGTGCCCACTCAACCCCCCTGCCGCGAAGGGGCCACGTTGCTGCCGGCTGCCTGCACTGGCTCTGCCGCACACTTCAAGCCCGTCGTGCTGGCCCCAGATGCAGGGGACGCCAGGTGAGCACCCCCACCCTGGGGCTGGCAGGGTCCCCAAGCCACCCCTGAGTGCTCTCTCCTCTCTGTGCTGTCAGGGACCAGGAGGGTGATGGCAAGCGGGCTCCTGAGGCCCACGGAGCCGCCGGCAGCCGGAAGATTCCTGAGCAGCCCGTACCTGCTCCTGGACCACAGGGAGCAGCCCCAGGACCTCTCAGAGAGTCAGCGCCGAGAGACACGGCCCAGGGGATCTCCTGCACCCCACCCCCTGGCCCAGAGGGGGCTTCACCCGTGATGCCCGAGCCTTCTGCTGCTGGCCCACTCCTGAAGGCACAGGCGCCTCCCATGGAGGAAGGGCCAGACAAACCCGTCCCACCTGGAATGCCGGGGTCCGGGGCAGCCCGCCATGACCCGAGTCACCCAGCCAAGCCACCCAGGAGCAAAGCCACCGAGGGCCCAGGCCAGGATCCTGGGGGTCCGTCATCAGCCCTGTGGGACCCCTTCCAGGCCAAGGCGAGTCCAGACAGCCCCAAAGGCACCTCTGTACCAGAGCAGGACAACCAGGCCCCAGACAGTCACCCAGAGCGGCCCCTGCCAGCAGACCGCAAGCTCTGTCTCTCCAGTGTGGATGCCTCGCCTCTCCCAAAGCGGACAGCTTGCCCGTCGCTGCAGGAGGCCATGCGCCTAATCCAGGAGGAGTTTGCCTTCGACGGCTACTTGGACAATGGGCTGGAAGCTCTGATCATGGGTATCATGGGGGGGGGGCAGTGCCCACAGGGTTCCCCAGAGAAGCCCCAGGACCTGGGAGAGGCCATGGGGGGTACACAGCTCCCTGAGGGAGGGTCAGTGTGAAGGGGGACCAGGGGCCCCCACTCATCCATCTGCATGAAGAGCTCAGGGGGCAGAGCTGCACCCCGGGGGGTCGGCCAGCAGCAGAGCCTCAGGCAGATAGAGGGTCTCAGAGCCGGCTCCCCCCCACCCCAGCTTCCCCCCATCCCCAGCTGTAGAGAGCAGAGAACCCAGAGGGGATGCTCACCCATACTGTGACTGGCCGCTATCGTTTTGCAAATCCAGGGGAATATATTTACGCCTTGAAGGACCTCACCTACGCCACTTTCTGTGGGGCCATATCGGAGAAGTTCTGTGACCTCTACTGGGGAGAGAAGTTGCTGCAGAGTCTTTTCAAAGTGGTGAACGGAAGGATATCCCCCTCCGAGAAGTGAGTTCCCCCACCCTGGGGTCCCCCGCCAGGCGGTTCTCCCTCCTCTGGTCCCTGGAAGTCCAGCTCCCCAGACTGGCCACCCACCCGGGTCCCTCTCGCTGGGCCTGAAGTCCATCCTAACCCACAGCTTTCCCTCTGGGCACCGGGCTCCTTTGGGCAGGAAGAGAGGGCTGTGGGCTCCCAGGGTGCCGGAGGCACATCTCCCTGCTCAGGTACCAGCTTGAGGAGGCAAAGGGACCAGACACCCAGAGGGGAGGATGCCCCCACAGGGAAGAGCTTCTGCCCCCACCCCGCCATCCAGGTCGGCACTGGGTGACAGCTCCCATCCTAATGGCACAAGGTGGGGTGATGGCCGCCAGAGGACCAGGCAGCTCCCCTCCCCCGGTGCCCCCAGCCCCGTGGCCCCCAGCCCCTTCACACACTATGCCCTGGTGCTCCTGTGCTGTGGACTGTAGAGAGCCATGTGGGTGGGGGGTGACGCCAGGGGCCGGAACCATGCCTGGACCCCAATGCCTTGACACCCTGTCCCTGAGCTCCAGGCACACCCACAGCCCCATCCGCCTCCAGTGGACCCACCGGGCAGGTAGGACAGGGGGTCACTTAGCATTTGCCGTGGGAGCTGTGGGGGCGCCTTGCAGTGCTCCCTGCCTCTGCAAACAAGGCAACAGAGCGTCCAGACGAGTACCCCACCCACTCCCGCACTCCCTGTGTCCTGGTCATGTGGAGAAGGGCCGTCTGGGGACCTCCAGAAATGAATACCTGGAAAGCCCTGTGCCAATTAGTTGGGCCCCTTAATTACTGTGGACGGAAAGTGTTCTGTGCCAGCCTGTGGCCTGAGGTCAGGGTGTCCTCGGGAAGCATAGATGGGGCCTCTGTGAAATGGTATGTGTCTGGGGTGCTGGGGTGGGGTCACTGGCCTGTCCCCGCCCCAGCCTCAGCGTGCATTTACATTGGGGTGAGCTCGGGGGCTTCCCCACACCCACCTAAAGTTTCCTGCTGGAGTCAGTGCAGGGAGCTGCGGCGTTGTGGGGAGCGGCCCCGAGGGCGGGGGCCCACGGGGGTCCCTGCAATATCCTTCCTTCTGATGGCAGTGCTTCAGAGGAGGCTGGCTCACAGCCCGAGGGCAGCGCGACCAGCACCGTAAGTGGCTGCTCACTGTCCAGCAAAAGGCCATCGCTGCATGGAGCGGGTAAGAGACATGGGCTCTGGGGGCAAGAACTCTCCACGGCGGGGTCCATGTTGACCCTCTTACAGGAGAGGCTTCCATCAGTCCCCAGAGCAGGGCTTGTCCTCCCTGGGGGACTCTGTGCTGTGAAGGGGGTTCTCCCAGGCCAGCAGGTTGGGGGTGAGCTGGAGCCCAGTGGACGGGGGGCTGGGGGCTGGGAGGCCACTTCTCCTTCCTAGAATCACCGGCTGACAGCTTGGTGATGGGGAAATCTTTGCATCTTTCCTGGAAAAACGTGCCATTTAAAGACTCTGAGGCTTATTTTTTGGAATGTTAGCTCAGGGCTCCAAGAATACTGAAATCTTTGTAATCTCACGAAATCCAGTCTGAGTGGGACATGGTTTTAGGAATCAGGTTGCATGACTATGATCACACGTATGATGGCCATTGGAGCAGGTGGCGAGGACCCTCATCCCACCCTTTTACTGAGTGCATGCCCCAGGAAGTTTGAGAGCAAAGTGACTGTGCCCAGTGAGTCCCTCGGCCCCTCGGTCCCTTGTGCTCATCTCTGCACAAGCGGTTCACAACCCCGGGCGTCTCCGCTCTGGACTCCAGCCCCATGGGACAGCCTGTGTTTGGGAGGGGACCTGGGGGGCCCTCCTGGGAAGCAGGAACATGGCCCTGAACCCTCAGGACCCTATTGGGCCCCCTAGAGCAGCAGGGGGGCACCTGGCCATCCCGAGGGGCCTCACGTCCCCGACTGAGCACGAGCGGCCTCTCCGTAAACAATTAGTGATGGATTCTGCCACACGAACTAGAGATCCAAGTGGAATCCTCCTCTCCCGTGCAGGGAAGGAGAAACCGACCACCGCGCGCGTCAGCCGAGCCCCCTGCCCGCCCCCGTCGCTGTCCGATGTGGACGCGGACGAGCTCTCACGGGGGAACTTGGAGGTTGGATTCCGGCCTCAGAAGTCAGTCAAAGCGGAGCGGGAACAGCAGCCGGAGGCCGGAGAGCACGGGCAGCAGGGAGGGGGCCTGGGTCCCGAGGCGGTGGCCCGGCTGGCCAGGCCCAAGGAGGGGGGCCTGGCTGTGCACCCCAGCCCGGCCGAGCTGCAGAGCTGCAGCCCCGGGTGGTGCAGCGCCTTCTATGAGGCGGACTGCTTCGGCGCCGACGTCTACAGCTACGTGAAGGAGCTCGCGAGGCAGAAAGCCGGCGGGGCCGGTGACGTGGACGCCCAGAGCCCGGTGAGTCCTGGGCTGCCGTCCGCTGCTGGCGGTGTTGGGGAAGGTGGTACTGTGGCCACAGAGGCGCCCTGGGCAACGAGTCCTGCGTTGCAGCGGGAGCTCCCGGTGACTCAGGTGGTGGGGGGTTGTGCACAGAGGCCCTCCCTGCGTCCCACTCCTGGGCACCCCCACCTGCCACCAGTGACCCCACGCTGGTCTGGGCACCTTTCCTGTGCGTCCTCCCACAGGAGCGTTGTGCTCATCTGGGTGTGTCCTCCACATCTGGGGTAGGACATGGCCTTTCTCACTGCTAGCTGGGCTCGTGGGTGCCAGTTGGCAGGAGGTCACCTTGTACTGGCCACCACAGCTGGCCTCGGGCTGTGTCTCTGGAGGGGGCAGGCCGGTGAGCCCCCTCCTCCCAGGCAGCCTCTTGTTCCTCGGGCGGCAGCACTGAGATGAGAAGACGCCGTACGTGCCTTGCCCAGGTTCCGGCCGGACCCGGGGGTCATCTAGCCTGGGCTTCTCTGGTGGGCAGCATCCCTCCTGCACCATCCCAGCCAGAGCAGCCTCGGCCTCTCCCTGGTCAGCAGGGTGAGAGGAACCCACAAACTTGAGGGTGGCCAGCCAGGCAGCCCCTGGGTGAGGGCACCCTGCAGAGGTCTGGACTCAAGGTTGCTGCCCCCACCACTGGGCACCGCCCCCCATATCCAGCGGCTCTGACCTGGGCTGCAGGCCCCACTCCCAAGTGACCAAGAGTCCCTGGACCTGGGACCTGGGCTGCAGCCTTCCTCCCGTGACCAGGAGCTCCCACTTGGGCCTTAATGCGCTAGGCCTGACTCTCCAGGACAGAAGACAGGAAGGACCCCGTCAGTGCTCAGGCATCCTGCTCCTGGCGCCCCTACCTGCCCTGCATGACTCACTTCCTCTGGCCTCCAAGCAGAAGCCACAGGAACACTGTCTCCCCAGCCCAGACGGCACCATCTGAGCCTTCCCCCGGGGCTCCCCCACATTGTTCACTCCTGCCACTGCCTGAACTTCGCGTTCTGCTCAGGCTCCAGCTGGAAAGCAAGCAGGGCCCTGCTCCCGGCCTGCACGTGTGAGGATGGGGGCCACACCCTGTGGACTCTCCTTGTTGCGCACGGCTTCATGCTGTGGTCCCCCACGTGTGCCATCGCAGGCACCAGACTTCAGGGCCTGGCAGGAGCCTCCCGTGGGGCCCTGGCACTGAGGGTGTCCCCACGTAGGCTGTCAGGGCTCCTCCGATCAGACCACGTGGAAGCTCTGTGCCACCGCGTCAGAGTCGGCGGCTCCCAGCCCATGACCTTCGCCTTCCTTCCCCTTGGGGGCCTGCAGACCTCGCCCCCACTTGCTTTTCTGTGATGTGTATTTGCACACAATGAAGCTTACTCGGACTTGCTGGATGTTCTCACTCCAGCAGCACTGGCTTTCCAGCTGCAGTGGCCTTTCCCGGAAGTGGAAAACCACCAGACTACAAGAGGCAGAAAGCCACACCATACTGCCCGTTGTGGGACCAGCGGTGGGGCCACAGCGCGTGACAGGGCTCGTAACCAGGCGTGGATCAGGGCTGTCCTGGTGTTGCAGGGTCCTGAGGCTCCAGCGTTCGTCACTGTGAGAAGGGCCCATGGACAGTGAGTGCCGTGACGTGGGGCGATGGGGAACTAAAACGCTTCCCTGAAATACACTCCGTGCATTTCCTAGTTGTGTTGCTGAGGGCCTGGAAGCAGTGAGAGCCTGTGCCAGGGTCCTGGTTCCAGGGCCGTCCTCCAGTCAAAGGGACCAGGGCTCCTGGGAGAAATCACGGGCCCCGGGAGGGGGCAAGACCTGTGACCACGAGCCGGGACCATCTCGTGCCAGCAAGTGAGGACGTGATCAAGAACACGTGATGGGGCACGTCAAAGATCAGAGGACCAGCTGCGGGGCCCCCGGCAGCCAGAGCCGGAGCGGTTGGAGAAGCAACAGAAGGAACGCAGAACCATCCTCCACCCCCAAGAGTGAGGCATCCGCACGTCCGTGCTGCTCCACACCGGTGAGCTGAGGAGAGCGACGGCCCAACGATGGGTTTTGAAGAAACGGAAAAAGCCATCCTAAAATTCATACAGAATCTCAAGGGACCTCAACTAGCCAAACAAAAGCGGACGTCTCACACTTCAGATTTCAAACTTGCCATGGAGCTACCGTTGTCAACACAGCGTGGTCCCAGCGTGAGGACGGACTCAGAGACCGGCGGGACAGATTGGAGAGCCCAGAAGTAAGCCCGTGAGGAAGTAATTTTTGACAAACCTCCAAGACCGGCCAGCGGGCAGAGGACAGTCTTCACAACACGCGGCACTGAGAAAACGGGTTATGACCTGCAAAAAGATGAAGTCCGTCCTGTACCGTAGGCCAATTCCAGAAATTAACTGAAACATCAGAGACCTAAACATTAGAGCTAAAATTATAAAACTCATAGAAGAAAACAGGGGAGAAGCTTTGCAACACTGAACGTGGAAACGATTTCTTGGACACGACACCAAAAGCACAGGCAACAGAAGTAAGAACAGAGAAGCTGTACTCAGTTAAAATGCAAATCTTCTGTGCGTCAAAGGACGTCGTCAACAGAGGGGAAGGACAAACCACAGAACAGCAGAAAACATCTGCAAATCACATATCTGAGAAAGGTTTAATCTCCAGAGTGTATAGGGGACACAACAGCAACCACCCAAGTCCCCGGTGAAGAGGGGCTGACGGACTTGCATGGACATCTCTCCAAAGAAGTTACTCAAATAGCGCAAAGCTCCCGAAAAGTGCTCAGCCTCATTGGTCATCAGGGCAAAGCAGATCAGAACCGCAGTGAGACACCACCTCACACACGGTACCATGGCTCTTACCCAATTTAAGGAAGAAAATACTGTGTTGGTGAGATGCAGAGAAACCGGAGCCCTCGTGCGTGGCTGGTGGGAATGCAGAATGATGCAGCCACTCTGGAGTTTCCTCCAAAAATTAAGCCTCGATTTACCAGGGAAGTCAGCAAGTCCACCTCTGGGTGTCTACCCCAGGAGCTGAGAGCAGGGACTCCGAGAGCTGTTTGCACTCAGGGTTCACAGCAGCCAGGAGGTGGGAGCAGCCCAAGTACCCATCAGCGGATGGGCGGACAGAGATGGAGAATACGCACAGTGGGACGGGCTGGTACCCACTCCCGCATGGAGGAGCCCCGAGGGCCTGATGCTGCATGAAAGCCAGACGCGGAAGGACCAGGACCTCCGTGAGGTCCTCGGAGCTGCCGTGTTCCCAGAGACCGCGCAGGGGGAGGGGACGGGGGCTTGATGGGGACAGAGCTTCCCTTTTGTAAGATGGACGTGGAGGGTGGGGATGGTTGTACAACGGGGTGAATGTACTTCACGCCACTGAACAGTATGATGAAAAATGGTTAAAATGGTAAATTTTATGTATATTTTGTCACAAAAAAATTTTCAAAATAAAAATTTAAAAACTAGCTGAGAGCAGGCGCCTGGGTGGTGTCGTCAGTTAAGCAAGCACCCGACTCTTGGTTTTAGCTTGGGTCATGATCTCAGGCTGCGAGATCGATCCCCGCGTTGGGCTCCACGTTCAGCAGGGAGCCTGTTCGGGACTCTCTCTCCCTGTGCTTCTCCCCACTGCGCTCGAGTGTTCTCTCTCTAAATAAATAAATAAATAAATCCTTAAAAAAAATAGTTGAGAACAAAAAAAGGGGGAGAGGGATGATCATTGGCCTTGGGAACTTGAACCAATGCTAGCATATGTCATTCTAGCAGAATCTAAGTGAACAGGGAAGAGACAGGCAGCATCGCCGCCGAGTTTCTTTTGCCCTCATCCCGTGCACACCACTCTACCGCCTTCCTGTTACTCTGACCTCAGCTGGACCAGGAGACAGGAGCCCCACTGACCTGGGACCAGGGAGGCCAGGGGGTGCCCATGCCTCTAGTAACAGAGGGTGTGGCCCTTTTAGAGGCAGCTCACTGTGTCCACACTGGCTTTCCCAACAGCTTAATCCCAACAGTTGTGGGGAAGGGGGGATGCTAAGAGTCCAGATGTGTCCTCCAATGTCATAGGTCATCCTCTGACCTCACAGGTCACGCCTGCTGACCGTAGTCCCGTCTTTATGATGGACGGCTATGGACAGACTGCCCTGTTTCCAGCACTGCAGAGGGTGGCTCTTGCGTGTGCGAGTGCCTGGTGTAGGCTGACGGGGCCCTTTCCTCAATCCTGTGCTCTCCTCGGGGTGGCAGCCCCTTGCAGGGGGACACACCCACTGGTGAGCCCGGGTCACCCCTGCACCATACTCAGATTGTTCTTGAAAGCGGGCACAGAGACCAGCTCAGACCAAAAGGGTGCTGGCGACCAGTGCCTGCTCTTATCTGGACCATAACCCTGTGGTTGGGACGAGGTGCCCTGGGCCTCCCATCTCTGAAACTGGGGCTCAGTCCCACACTCTGCAGTGGCTCCTGCAGGACACAGGGGGAGGCGGGCAGTCTGAGGGACACTGTGGAGTGACCCAGAGTGACTTTGTTTTCCCTTTTGTTCCTGCTCACCTGGGAAGACATCCCTCCTGGAACCGGAATGCAGACAGGTAAGTTTCCCGCGCCCTCGTCTGCATCGTGGGTGGACTGGACCAGGCCGGCCCTAGTTCCGCGTTTCTCTTTGAGAACCCCCTGTGTCTGTTTCAAAACAGGAGCCTCAGGCAAACTCGAAAGGTGTAAAACAACTTTTGGACACATTTTCACATTCGCTACCCAAACCGAGCGAGTGTGAAGCAGGCCCAGGCATTGGGTGGGCGGAGCGGCTGGAGGGCATCGTGTTGTCTCCGTGTGTCACCGAGCGCATGCCGACGTGCCCCCGTGCACCTGCCGTGAGTGCGGGCTGTGTGCCCGTGCCTCCTCGCGCCCGCACCACAGGCGCCCCAGGCTGTGAAGCCGGCGCCCAAGTGCTTTGTTGCCCTTCACCTGCTGTTAAGACAGGCTTTGCTTTCAGTATTTAGGTGACTGGTGCTGATTTCGGTCCATCCCTCTTCTCTCCCTCTGTCCACAAGTTCTGGCTTTCTGGCTTCCTTCCGCCTGTGGTGCTCTTTGTCCCCAGTACTGGCCAGCTTTCAGGCCCGTGTCAATCGAGAGCCTCTGTGTGAGGCTGTGCCTCAGATCATTCGCGTTTACTTCTCGTAATTCTCTGGGGAAAACCCTTCGTTGCGTTAGGCCAGGGGAAAGACCTCAATGCAAATGACCCTAAGTGTTTTATTTAGACCTCACCAGTCCGCGCCCGCCGTGGTCAGTTTGCTGTGCTTCTGCCCGCTCGCGTGTGTCTTCTCCGTTATCCCGCCTTGCGTGCAGTTTAGTTCACATAGATTTAGTTTTAAAACCAGTCAGAACGGTCCTGGAGTCTGTGTGAGCCCTGTTCCACTGGGAAGCAGGTGCATCCCTTCGGCCTTCGGGGGGGGGGGGTCTGTATCAGCGTCACAGGGTGCTCTCCCTATGGCAGTCCTGAGCCACACAAAAGGAGAGCCCTGGAATGCAGGGCTAAGGGCAATCCTGCCCGTCTTCAGGCTTTGGGGAATGTCAGCCAGGGTCATGGCGTCTTCAGAAAGCCAGGGTCAGGGGCGCCTGGTGTGTCTGTTGGTTAAGCGGCTGCCTTTGGCTTGGGTCATGATCTCACGGTCCTGGGATGGAGCCCCGTGTCCAGCTCTCTGCTTGGTGGCGAGTCTGCTTCTCCCTCTCTCTGTGCTCTCTCTCTCTCAAATAAGTAAAATAATTTTTTTAAGATTTTATTTATTTGACAGAGAGAGCACAAGCAGGGGGAGTGAGCGGCAGGCGGAGGGAGATGGAGAAGCAGGCTCCCCAAGGAGCCCAGAGCCCGATGCAGGGCCCAATCCCAGCACCCTGGGATCATGACCTGAGCCAGAGGCAGACTTCAACCGACTGAGCCACCCAGGCGCCCAAATAAATAAGTAAAATCTTTAAAAAAAATAAAAGTAAGAAAGAAAACGAAAGATTCAGCCAGCCAGGATCACAGAGAAGCATGTGTGGATGGGACTGCAGAGACACTCGGCCCCGCTCCAGCCAGACCTCTCAAGGGCAGAGGATGAGTCCTTCTGGACACCCAGCTGTGGGGGGCCACCTGCGTGTGTGCTGTCAGGGTCTGTGCCATCCCCCCGGGACTGTCCTCAGTGACGACCGTTCCAGATGGGTGCCATCCGCCGGGTAACCACCAGCCGTGTGTGGCTGAGCACTTGAGGTGTGGCCCACAAGACAGCGGAGTTGCCATTTTCATGTCCTTTTAGTCCTAGAGCCGCCACACGCGGCCCGTGGCTCCCATGTTGGGGGCACACGCAGGTCCTGCACACGCATTCTGCCCCATACACGCTGGGGGCTCATCTGTCCCCCACCCTGGCGACCGGCGATGGGGTTCTCGGGCCGACAAGTTGGGGAGGCAGGTTTGGAGCCAGACTGTGTGACGTCAGATCCACACTCCTCACGCACAGTCCCAGCCGAAAGATGTGCCAGAAGCTTTGGGGCCGCGGGAGCTGCGACCAGCAGGCATCCTGCCGAGGCGTCTGCCTCACGTGGGGATCTGGCTGTGGTGGAAATCAACTTTCTCCACGCCTGTTTCCATGGAAAGAGACGGCCTGCCGTCCCAGTGTGGGACACCCTTCCCCTGCAGCTTTTTCGTGGCCCAGCTGGAGCAGGATCTAGGGGGCCCAGGGGACCTGATTTAACAACCGAGACGTGGCAGAGGGAGGGAGGTCTGCGTTCAGTCTGCACCATGTCCCCCAGCACCAGGCACAGCCCCTGCCCCACAGCTGCCCTGGGCCTGGAGGTCCTACCACCTGGCGTGTCTGTCTGCTACCCTGCTGTTAAAATAGCGGCACAAGGAAGAAGACAGCCACGTGAACCACCTTTTCAGTAAAACCACCAGATAGAGGGGATTCGAATATTTAAATAAAAACACCACCGGCATTTTTAATTTCACAAAATTGTACAGAAATAAATGCTACCAACAAAGCAAAGTACAGAGGAGATTAGGGGAAAGCTTGTTTGGGTTTGAGCTGATTAGATGTGCCCAAATGAAGACCAGAGTGTATTTGGCTTTCAGATTAAGACTCCTGTCAGTGTGGCCATTTCAGGACCCTGGGGCCACCTTGAACCCAGTTAACAGGAAGTTATTTCCCTGGGAGTCTGAGCGATCCCTGGGCCTCTGCCCCTTCCTCTGGTTCCTGGCCCTAACCTGGCCCTAACTGTGCCCACCCCACACCCCTGCCCTCCTCCCTCAGGAAAAGGCAACCTCAGAGCCCCAGTTGGAGACCCAGGGGAGCTCAAGCAATGTCTCCTCCCAGGGTCCTGCCAGGTTCCAGCTCCAGAATCACACCCCTCCTCAGCCCAGGGCCCCACAGGGAGGGGGCAGTGGGTCAGGCTGCATCTGTCCACCTCTTTCTTGAACAGAGGAGCCATGTCTGGATTCCGGTCGTTTCTAACACTCTCTGCCCTGAGCCTGCCCTACCGTCGAGGCTTTCCTGCTCTCTCCCGGTGAGAGAAGAACCCAGACAGTCCTGATCGGAGGACAGAGCTGGGTGAAATGCCCCCCACCCTGCCAAGCAAGGTTGTGGACCCTCCTGGCACATGCCAGGAGGGAGCTGGGAGCCCTGTTGCTGGGCATCCTCACAGACCATGACGCTGAGGAACCCCCGCTGGCACCGTGGCTCTCTGGACTGCCCTCGGGCTGCAGTGGACACGCGAGTTGGCCGCTGTCCCCGCGCAGCACGGCTGAGGGGCCCGGAGGGAACAGGGGCTAGCCAGCCTGAGTCTGTGGCAGCAAGCCGGACGGCCAGGCCTCTGGTGGGGTCCCCACCCACAAGGGCCCAGGTGCAGGGACGCAGTGCCCCCGGCAGTCACATTGGGGGCCCTGCAGGGGCCTCGCGGGGCAGCAGGGCCCTCAGCCGGGCTGGGGGGCCAAAGGGGGCCAGGGAGGCCTGAAGCACAGGCCAGCCCCCCGCCCCCAACCAGCCAGAAGTGGTCCTGGACACCTCTCCAGAAGGGCAGCCCCTCGGTGGACCAGGGAGGGGCCCAAACCGCTGGCCCCTGCACCCCCTGCACCCCAACCCTCTTCTTGTGCTGGGGGCCTGGCTTTCCTGGGGTGGGGGACGGTGGAGAAGCTGGGACAGGCTACTAGCTGCCTCAGCGTTTTCTGCCTTCATTGTTTTAAGTGACTCAATGGCATGTACTTTGCAAATACCAATTTACTGAGGTGCCCTGCGCCCCAGTTCTGTTGACCTTCCTAATGAAACAGTTACTTTACCAGAAAAATGGTTTATTCAGGAAAGCAGAGAACTGCAACATACAAAAGCAAACTAGGGCAAAACCACAGGGGAGACCTGGGGACAAAGAGGAGGCTCTCTTATGGGGGGTGTCGGGGAACCTGTTGTAAACTAAAAGTCCGTTGGAGTAAAACGGCAGCTGCAAGAGTGACGGCTTCTCATTGGCTGGGCCGTGAGCGTCTCTCATTGGCTGGGCTGTTGCCAGGGCAGGAGGAAACCTTCCTAGTCCCCACGAGGTAGAGCGGTGTGTCCAGCTGCAGGTCCCCGCTGGCTCTGCTGTTCGCCGAGAGTGGCGCTCCCTGCTAGCCTCCTCCCCCCACTTCAGCGAGGTTTCCCTTCGCGTGTCCTAGTCCGCTCCTTGACGGATTCACGTCCCACGTGGCGCACACAGATACTGTTTCTGTGGCTGAATGACAGCATCCCCGTGAGGTCCCATAGGAACCCTGGTGTCCCTGCGTGGGGTGTGTCCTGCGCTCTGGTCCTGTGCGGGCGCTGCGGGGAGGCCGCCTCCCGAGAGCAGGCCGGGAAAGCGTGGGGCGTGGGCTGGGGCACGGGCGCTTGCCGGGCTCAGGGGCTCTGTCCCGGCCAGGAGCTGGAGCAGCAGCTCCTGATAGAGAAGAGGAACTACCGGAAGACGCTGAAGTTCTACCAGAAGCTTCTGCAGAAGGAGAAGCGCAGTAAAGGTACACGGGGCTGGACAGCGGCGCTCCCGGGGGCCGGGGGCGGGGCCTGCTCTGTGCCAACTCTGCCCACCCCCAGGCTCCGAGGTGAAGACCATGTTGTCCAAACTGAGGGGGCAGCTGGAAGAAATGAAGTGCAAAGTGCAGTTCCTGGGACTGGTCAAGAAGTACCTGCAGGCAAGTCTGCCCGAATCCCTGCCCACCCCCCGGATCGGTAGCAGGGTGACCCAGCCCTGGGGCCTGCCAGCACCTGGAGGCAGCAGGCCAACCAGACGGAGGCAGCTCGCGTCTCCCGCACACACAGGTCATGTACGCAGAGCGGTGGGGCCTGGAGCCCTGCGCCCTGCCCGTGATCGTGAACATCTCGGCGGCCCACTGCGACACGCTGGATTTCAGCCCCCTGGACGAGTCCTCATCCCTCATCTTCTACAACGTCAGCAAGCACCCGCGTGGCGGCAAGCAGAGGAAGGCCCGTGTCCTGCAGGCTGGCACCCCTCTGGGGCTCATGGCGTATCTCTACTCCAGGTGCAGCTGCCCGTGCCCCAAGTGGGGAGGCGGGTCTGTGGGATCCCCTGGACCCCTTCATCCCTTTTGAAAGCAAAAGGGAGACAGAAAAAAAGAGGTCCCCCAGGAGGTGAATGAGGTGAGGAAAGTCTCTGCCTTCCCTCATCTGAGATGGGTTGATACTTTTTTTAATTTAAAAACTGTTTTCATCAGAACTTTAAGCGTCCTGTGTCAGCTGCCATTTGCCTCCTTTGCCAAGCTCTTGGCTGGACCTGCGCCTGGAGACTCAGATGCGCCCGGGCAGGTGCTGGGAGGAGAGCCGGGGAATGTGGCCATGCACAATTAACAGCCCAGGGCTTCTAAAATTACACACCGGAGCCTCAGAGACATGCCTAGATCCCAGCCACTTTGCCAGGCCAGAACACCCGGTAATTAATCACCTAGCTCCCCAGGGACACCAGGGAGCTTGGGCTCAGCTCATTGAATTATTTCTGTAGCCACTGTCTCTGGGTATGAGCATGACAGTCACTCATCAAACACCCTAACTGATAAACAAGGGGTGCGTGCTCACCCTGCGGCAGGGAGGACCAGTCCCCTCACACCCAGGGTCACAGGAACCCCCAGGACCCCCCCCAGACCCCTCCACCCTTGTCCCCACCCTGTCCATTGGCACGGCCACATGTCCCGCATGGATGGGCCTCTCATGTCCACCTGGTACGCAGGCACAGGACCTTCTGGCAGGTTCCCTTGACCCGATGGCTTGGCCCACGCCCAGGCATGGGGCACGGCAGCTCGGGGTCGAGTATAGACTACCTTCTCAGGCAATGGTGGGAGGCCTCACCCAGTCTTGGCTTTGGGAGACCCACGACACACTTGGGAGCCCCCAAGACCTTCTTTGAGCTGGAAGCTGTGGTGACCCCAGAACTGATGGTCAGGTGTCAGCAGGGAACACTGGGGACTGTCAGGGAACAAGGGAAGTCCCTAAGAGCAGGGGCCTCCCAGGACAGCAGCCTCTTGCCACGCACCCTGAACTCCCATAGTGGGCTGCACCTGGCTGTGCTGGGAGCCTTCCAGCAGCCGGGGCCCGGGTGTACCCTTTGCAAGATGGGCATACCACACACACGCACCAAGGGCTGGCTGTGTGATCACAGGAGACATATGTGTGCATGTGTCTGCATGTGTGTGAGTGGGGTGTGTGTGTGCATATGTGTGTCGGTGTGTGAATGAGGTGTGTTATGCGTGTGTGGTGTATGTGTGGGTGTGTGAGTGGGGTGTTTGTATATGTGCATGGGTGTGTGTGTGAAATGGTGTGTGTGTGCATGTGAGGGGGTGTGCATGTGTGTCTGTGGGGTGAGTGGGGTGTGTGTGCATGGGGGCATGTGCATACGTGCATGGGTGTGTGTGTTTGTGCATGCACAGCACCTCCAACAAGGGGAGGGCCTTCACTCATGATGTGATTTATCCTCGCAGGCTGGGCCTGACCCCAGCCACGGCATCCCCAGCCCACAGGAGCCCCAGGGTGACCAGGGAGCTGGCCGCCCTCATTCTTCAGACACCAGGTCTCTGCTCTGAAACACCTCCCGGTGGCTTCGCCTGGACCCATGCACCTTTGTTGTTTCCGGGACTCAGTCACTGACCTGCATGGTGTCCCCTGACCTGGGGCTCCCTGGGGTACCCCTGAGGGTGGGGGATGCTCAGTGAACGGTAAGGACCCTCATTCCCTCAATTACCTGGTTTTGCCCTGAAGAAACTGAGAACTTTGGGGCACAAGTTGCCACTCTCATTTCTAACTCAGTGAGTTCCAGTTCGGGGGCTGGGGTTGCTGCCCACGCATTGGAGTTTTCTGGACAGGTTCTAGAAGCAGATAGTGAGGGTCCCTTAAAAATCGATGGTAAAGAAAGTCCTCCCACCAGACATGGTTGGGAGTCCCTAACGTTACCACTACCCCACATGCACCTTTTACTTCTCCAAGTGGTTCTCCTGTCCGCCATCCTCCTGGCAAAGACACGCATGTACACACGCTCACACACACAGACCTCACGGACCTTTGTGTACTCTTTCACACATTTACCCCAGAACTGCTAACAAAGACTGCGGGGAGCCAGGCCCCCCCACTTACCTGCAGCACAGGTAAGGTCTGGTGGGAGGAGAGGCCTGCCCGGGCCCCCCAGGGACTGGCTGCTCGGGCATGGGGAGAAACTGCGCGCCAGGAGCTGGCCGCGGGCCGACAGGGCGGCAGGACGCGCTGCAGCCGTGCCTGTGGTCTGACCGCCTCCTCTCCGCCCCAGCGACGCCTTCCTGGAGGGGTACGTGCAGCAGTTCCTCTATACCTTCCGGTACTTCTGCACGCCCCAGGACTTCCTGCACTTCCTACTGGACCGCATCAACAGCACCCTGTCCAGGTATGGCCGTGGACCCAGGGACCCACAAGGGGCAGCCCAGACACAGGGTGGACCCCGTGGCACCTCATTAGTGACTTCGAAGGGCCAGGGAGTCACTGTGACTCCGATAAGGATGAGGGCAGAGCCTGGTGGGAGAAGGAAGAGCAAGGATAGGGGACGTGGGGCCCCAGAGAAGGAAGCCAGCAGGGGCAGGAGGCAAGAGTGGCCAGAGAGAGGCCACTGATGCTAATGGAGACAGAGAGGATGGGGGAAGGCTGAGGGTGGGGGCAGGGGCAGGTAGGAAGACAGGTGAGTCCCAAGCCCGCCAGCTACGGGAGATGGGGGAGGGTCCTGCCTGCCCTCAGCCTTCCTCAGCAGTACACGGGCGGCCAAGGGCTGGGGTCAGTGGGGGAGAGGCTAGATGGACATGCTCTGGCCTGTTCTCTGAGTTGGCCGGGCATCGCCGCCACACTCGCCGCGCGCTCCCTCCCCGGGGGGCAGGGACTCACAGGAGAGACCTCCACAGGTGGAGCCCAGCTCCCAGGCCACCTCTTGCAGAGCGCCCGCACGCCGTCTCCCAGACCCCTAGCATCTCGAGCCCTGGCTGCAGCGGGTGACAGGTGCTCCGGGACTGGGCGCCAGGCCAGGGCGGAGGAGAGGCAGCAGGTCACCGAGCCCCGCGCCCAGCTGTGCAGCTACTGCGTTTGTCTCCTGTCCCCTGAGGCAGGAGGGTAGGGCTCAAATAGCCCTTGAAGACAGAGCCACGCTCAGACCCCACCGACGCCGCCTTGCTTGGCCGTGTGACCGCATGCAGCCATCCGCCCAAGGCAGCAGACAGGCCTCGGGGGGCCGGCAGGGGACCCCGCACGGCTTAGGTCTCCTGCCCTCTGCCTGCAGGGCCCACCAGGACCCCAGCTCGACCTTCACCAAGATCTACAAGCGAAGTTTCTGCCTCCTGCGGGCCTGGCTGGAAGACTGCTACGCTGTGGACTTCACTAGGAACACCGGGCTGCTGGGCAGGCTTGAGGACTTCATCTCTTCCAAGGTGAGTGCAGGCAGAGCACCTGAGCAGCCCGTGCGCCTCCGTGGGCCGCGCTCGGGGGGTGAGAGGCGCCAGCCCTGTCTGGGGGGCGAATGACCGCCCTCTGCATCTGCCCAGATCCTGCCCCTGGACGGCTCCGCAGAGCACCTGCTGGGCCTCCTGGAGGTGGGCACTGACCGGCGGTCCGAGGGCACCTCACGTGGCACAGACCTGGAGGACCCCAAGGAAGCCGAGGAGGACGCCAGACCTCTCAACGCCCTCTGTAAGAGGCTCTCAGAAGACGGCGTCTCCCGGAAGGTGGGGGCCTCTCCCGGGCGGGCCTCCCGGGGCCGGCAGTGCAGCCCCCTGAGCCCAGCTCAGAGCACACAGAGTGCATGCACACACACGTGCACGCATGCCTGTGAACACACAGACAGGTACACCCGCCTACACGTACACACGTGCTCCCCACGTTGTCAGTCCCAGGCACCAGCCCTGTGAGGCTGGCACTTCCTGCCCCTCTTCCCCCTGCACAAGGACAGGACAGCAGAGGAGCCCCGGCCAGGTGCTCAGATGACCTAATATTCCTGACTCTCCGGCCGGAGATCTGGGTGGAAGAAACCATTGTCAGGAAATGGCCTGGGATGGGGGCCGGGTCTGAAGGGACCTGTCCATAATATATGGGGACAGCCCCAAACTTCAGTGGCTCTGTCCATGGGGGACCTGCTGAAATGACCAGGCAGGTGTCCTTGAGCCAACACGGCCACAGGCGGGAGGGATTTGCTCTGTGGCTCTCGCCGAGCCAGTCTGAAGGTCCCGGGCTGGGAGCCAGCCTGGTCCTCCCCTGTCCCACACCCACCAGGCTGCCCACCTGGAAGGGACCAGCTGGCGCTGACGGCCCCTTTAGCACAACCTGACCTTGCCCTGCAGAGCTTCCCCTGGAGGCTGTCCCGGGGCAATGGGCTGGCCCTGCCTCACCACAAGGAGCGCCAGTACACCATTGCGTCTGCCCTGCCCAAGCCCTGCTTCTTCGAGGACTTCTACGGACCCTATGCCAAGGCCAACGAGAAGGGGCCCTACTTCCTGACCGAGTACAGTACCCACCAGCTCTTCAGCCAGCTGACCCTGCTGCAACAGGTGATGGGGGCCACGTGGCCAGCAAGCCTAGAGGGCCACTGGCCCCAGGATGGAGGGCGAGGGCCTGCACACGGCTCACCTGCAGGGGCGTCCCGGGGAGGGACGCTCTGGTGCTCAGATGTTTGCTGGAGGGACACGTGGAGGGCAGTGAATGTGGCCAGATGCACAGGCAGGGGGCGGGTGGGGATAGCGCTCCAGAACAGCTCTGGCAGCACACAGACCACTCCCACTGCCGACCTGCTCCTGCGTCCCTGACACTCCCACCTCGCAAGCACTAGAGGGCGCCCTGCGGGCTTCCTCCCCCACTGGGGCCTCAGCTGCCACCCTGATCCCCACCCCCAGGTGTCCCTTTCCCAGGCATCCCACCCTAAGACACACGCACACACCACCGCCGTCCTTTGCTCTGTGTCACTCGGCAGGTGACAGTAGTGATGGTGACCCAGTGATCCTACCTGCTATCATCGTGGCTCAGCAGATAGAGAATCCCCCAGAGATGTTGCCTTGTCCACAGGCCCCTGGGAAAGAACTGAACATCTGTGTCCTTACCTCTGACAGGAATTATTTCAGAAGTGCCATCCCGTCCACTTCTTAAACTCACGGGCCCTGGGCGTCATGGACAAAAGTGTGGCCATTCCCAAGTGAGTGTTCACCTGTGGGGTGTCACCCCAGAGTCCTTGGACAGATGGCTGGTGGCAGGGTCTTCCGGGCTTCATCTGAGTGTCTCGTGGACAGTCGCGGCCAAAGGGAGACGCGGGCGTCATGAACGGCCTCGGAGCCAAGCCCTCCCCTCTCGGCAGAGCCCATCCTGCCGCCCCCCGCCCCCCCCGTGGATCTGGAGAGCCCCCTGCAGCCCCAGGGCTGGGCAGGGCCACCTCCACAGTCCTTGCTGTGATGTGCACCTGTGTCTCTTCCAGAGCCAGCTCCTCCGAGTCTCTGTCCGCAAAAACCTGCAGCTTATTTCTGCCCAATTACGTGCAGGACAAGTACCTATTACAGCTTTTGAGAAGCGCAGATGATGTCAGCACCTGGGTGGCAGCTGAAATCGTGACCAGCCACACCTCCAAGGTTGGTGCCTCCAGCTCCCATCTCAGAGAATGGTTTGGGGTAGAACTGCACGGGCACGTGGTGCCTCCTGTGGAACCCCCAGTCGGACGTTCTTCAAGTGCAGGGAATCCATAGACTCAACCCAAGGCAAAGGGTGGGAGTAGTGTCACAGCTGTTGTTAATGGTGGCGTCAGACACCATCCAGCTCTCCAATGTGCGCCACGCTGCTACATGCACAGTATTACAGAAACACACCCCTTGACACACATACCCCTCACACTCACACACTCCCTCTCACATATTTCCTCACACATACCTCCTCACACTCACACACTTCCTCACACACACCCTTCTCACACTCCCTCTCACACTCACTCCCTCACACACATACCCCTCACACTCACACACTCCCTCACTTTCCTCACATACACTCTCTCACACACATACCCTCCTTCCACTCACACGCACCTCTCACACCTACTCCCTCACACTCACACATTCCCTCACACACACTCCTCACAAGTACCCCCTCACACGCACATTCCCCCTCACATATATACACTCGCACACATACACACACAGACACTCCCTCACACATATATCTTCCTCACACACACACTCCCTCATACATACGCCCTCATACTCACACTTGCTCACACACATACCCTCTTCACACAGACTCCCTCTCACACACTCCCTCACATATATACCTTCTCACACTCACACACTCCCTCACACACATACCCTTCTTGGTCTCACACACTCTCTCACACTCATACTCCCTCTCATACACTCCTTTACATACATACTCTCCTCATTCACACACTCCTTCACACTCATACATACTCCCTCACACACTCATACACACTCCCTCAGACACATGCCCTCTCACACTCACACACATACCCTCTCACACCGTCCCTCACATATATACCTTCTCACACTCACACACTCCCTCACACACATACCCTCCTCATTCACACACTCCTTCACACTCATACACACTCCCTCACACACTCATACATACTCCCTCACACACACACACACTCCCTCAGACACATGCCCTCTCACACTCACACACATATCCCCTCACATTCACACACATGCTCCCTCCCACACACACACACTGTTGCTTTCACATACATAATCTCTCTGACACACAGAAACCTCCTAAATAGCCCTGTTGCATACATAGATCTTCTCACAAATTCCCTGACACAGTCCCTATCACACACACACCCTCTCTCTCCCACACTCACACCAGCCTGCTCACACACAGCCCGTCACACACTCTCACGCTCATACTCAGGGTTCAGTCAGAGTGCACCCCCTGGGGGCTCACTCCACACTCCTGCCTGAGCCAGGTCCCAGGGCTGGGAATTGTGACTCCCAACTGTCCCACTAACGTGAACTCTCCAAGACTGGGAACAACTTAGTCATTGTCACATTCCCTACAGGCAGTACAGTGTGTGTTCTCGGCCTGTGGAATAAATGAAACACAGGTCAGCGGTCCAGTCAAGGTCAAACTTTTGCTGTTTTGGGGCCTCTTCTATGTCCTTTGGGCCTTGGCCTGGACTGCAGGTATCTCAGCCTGAACTTCTCTGCCTGCTTCAGGCAGGGTACTGGGCAGCCCAAGAGGGACAGTCACCTACCTCAAAGTCAGCGCCTCCCTCCAGGTTGCCACCGACTCAGGAGTGTTGGGAGAGGACAGAAACCCCCAGTCCCTAGTGCATCTGCACCTCCACCCGTCAAAACCCTATTGCCAAGGCCTCCAGTTTCTTGCTACCTGAGGCCAGCAGTGGGATGGAGCGTCCCTGGAGTCCTGCTCACATGACACAGCCGCACTGGCACGTAGAGGAATGACAGTCGGGACCACTGGGGCTCCTCCTGTGTAACACAGCCCCTTCCCATGGGGGGACACCCACCACTCCACGGGCAGCAGCTCCCTTAAAGCAAACTCTGGCCCAAATAATAGGTCTCCTCAACCATAGCCCCCACTCCTGCTGCCCCTGGGCAGAGCATCACAGGGGGAGCTCTGGGGTGCGGGGGACACCATTGCTCTGCCCCAGCTGCCCCAGAGCCCACAGAGGCCACCACTTCCTCATCAGACAGCAAAGTGAAGGTAAGTCTATTCCAGCATTAACAGCCGCTGCAATTTGTTTTTCTAATTTCTTCGTGTTTCCACTCACCCCAAACTCATAGGTCCACCCAAAGCCCATTAACATATGCAGAGTTTTCTACTTTTTTCTTCTTGGGGGAGAATTTTCGAGCTTTAGGGATTTGTTAGTCAACAGACTGACCTGTCTTCATTCCTGCCAGGATTCGGGAACAGGGAACCTGGGTTCTACCCACTTTGTTCTAATCTACAACATTACAAATTCCATGAGAGAAATCAAAATATAGCTTCCCTAAATCAGGGTCTTCAAAGAGGGGTTTGCAGGGCTGGGCTTCCCAAAGACTTCCAAGGAGAACTGACCAAGGACAATCAACAGTCACTTCGCGGACCTCAGCTTCCCAGGAGTATTCGTACACCTGAGCCCAGAGGGAGGACAGGCCCCCTCCGTGCCTGAGAGAGAAGGTGGGCTCTGTGTCCTGCGTCTAAGATGCCCTGCCCAGCGGGTCAGCACAGAGAGACATGACACATTTACAGGCCTGTGTGGTCAGCACAGTGGAGCAGATCAACACACCCCGTTCTTGGCACCCAGCTTGGAAGGGCAGGAAGGACTCATGGTGTCACGGGGGCAGAATTTCCATTGTCATGAAAGGGCTCCCGCATCCCTGTAAGCAAAGGACAGAGTTGTTCAAATAAGCAATACTCACCGCATGCAGGAACCAACGGGAGAAAGAGCCTGGTGCATCTCACCGGGAGTCGTGTTTCCAGTGAAACTGCACGTGGACCTCGGGCAAAGGTGTTTGTCACATTCTGATGGTATGTTGTTTTACATATTGTGTGTTGCTTACTGTAATGTCCGAACAATCCAGAAGACTGACTTATATTTGTAAACTGTGGTCAAGGAAATGGCTAAAATTTCAATTTTGAGCCAGAGAATACGATGGGACAGTCATTAAATGTCCTTGGTGGTAACCGTGCATTCCATGCAAATAACACCCTGTCGGGGCACAGAACGGAAAGATAAGGCGAAGAAGAAAAAGAAATAGTGTGAAGTTTGTCACCTTAAAGAAAAGCTTGTCGACGTTTTTTTTAGATGAATAATGGTGGATTTGAAGGCAAAACTGGATTTCAGTTTCATCAGTTAGTCTTACAAGTGATAGAACACAGCAGCTAAAAGAAAGAAGCAACCCAGGTGTCCATCCACAGACAAATGGATGAACAAAATGTGGTCTGTCTGTACCATCGAATATTATGCAGCCCTAAAAAGGACGGACGTCCTGATACAGGCTACAGCGTGGATGAACCTAAAGGATGTTACGCTCAGGGGGATAAGCCAGTCACAGAAAGACAAATACAGCATGATTCCGCTCGAGGAGGTCCCCGGAGTGGTTGCAGTCACACAGCCAGAGAGTAGAAGGCTGGGCGCCAGGGGCTGGGGGACAAGGGATGGGGGGCAGGGGTTTCAGTTCCACGAAACAAAGAGTTCTAGGCTGTGACACAACCAGGGGGTGTAGTTAACACTTCTGAGCTTTATTAAAAATGGTTCAGGAGTAGAGTTTATAGTACACATTTTTTAACCACATTTTTTTTAAAAACAAAAATGTGATGGAACAGTTTTATCTGAAAGTGTTGGAAAGTATATTTTGCATCTATTTAAATATATGAAGAAAAAATTGGGACGTCAACTTAAAACGTATAAGTGAGTAAATGTTTTTCAAGACCCTTTAAGCCGCACACCTGGGGGGCCGCCACCCTGAGTGAGCACCATCTTCGTGACACTTGATGGCATCGGAATCGCGCAGACAAGGGCAAGCCCAGTGCAGAGGCATGTGGTTGGGACCCACAGGCACTGTCCCCTCCTGAAGGGTGGCCCTGGCCCTGGTGACAGTTCACAGGGTGAGGCAACTGGCTGGCTAAGCACAGAGGAGCAGTGGGACCCGTGGCACCAAACCCACCCCACCCCCAGCCCCGTCAGGCTCTGAAGCCGGTCCCACGGTGCGCTCCGCCAGGCGGAAAATGAGAAGCTGCCTGTTCGTTCCGTCTGGCACTAGATGCATCCGCTCCTTCTTCCCCAGCTGGGGGCGCCCTTCTGGTCCTGCAGCTGTGCCCCCCTCCCCCATTTGTCCCACTCCTAGAGCAGAGTTTTGTCTTGGGAGTGATTTTACTTTTGAAGAGTGAGGTTGACTTCACATCTTTATACTTACGGGGCACCTGCCTTTCTGTTCTGTGTTTTCAAGTCACGCCTGTCCTCCTGCCCCCTCGCGGCCACCCCTCTGAGACCTCAGCCCGCTTGCCCACCTGCTTCACACACGGGTGGTGGGGCCCTCGCTGCCCGTGTGCCTGTCACCGGGTTACTCTGATGGGCCCCAGAGGCTCTCTACCAGCTTGTCTTAAATCGGAGGACCCTGAGTATGTCCTCCTCTGGTTTCAGTTGCAGGTGAATTTGCTGTCCAAATTTTTGCTGATTGCGAAATCCTGCTATGAGCAAAGGAACTTTGCGACAGCCATGCAGATCCTGGGAGGCCTGGAGCACCTTGCCGTGAGGCAGTCCCCTGTGAGTCACCCCGGAGAGCCACTGGCCACGAGCGGGCATGTGGGCACCAGCGTGGCCGCTGGGGGTTCACCTCTGCTTTTATTTTAGGCCTGGAGAATTTTACCCGCGAAGATAGCGGAGGTCATGGAAGAGCTGAAAGCCGTTGAGGTACTGCTCCTGTGTGAGCTTCTGGCGGCTCGTGTCCACCCGGGGCTTCCCCCACGGATGCACTCTGCACACCTCCGAGGGGCTCACCAGGCAGAGCCTGCATCACGGCCCCCAGACCATGCAGCACCCCCCACCCTCCCGCCCTGAGCTAGACCAGTCTTGCCCATCTCCCCACCCGAGGGGCAAAGACAGTGGGGCCGGTGCACAGGGTACAGGTGTCCAGAGGACCAGACTGAGCTTAGCTGATCCGCTGGCCTCCTCGCTTCTCTGAAAGTGCAGAGGCCGCCTCATGAAATCATGAACGAGGAAACACTGGAAGGCTGGCATTTCCCCAGATGAGGCCCCAGGAGCAGACTGCAGCAGAGGCCTGGCAGCTCCCGCCACAAACACAGCTCTCCCTGGGAGGAACAGAAACAGGTTTCTGACACCAGGAACAGGTCCCTGAAGCCGGGCAGCCTGGCTCTCGGCCTCCTTGGGGCACCTGGGTCACCCAGCTTTTTTCCGGAGCCCAGAAAGAGTAAGTTAGGAAACAAGTTTGCCGTTTCTGGTGGCGGGAAGTGTCCAGCTTTCCGACGGGTGTCTGTGTTCCTTGGTGTCTGCAAGCTTCAGATTCCAGACTTTCTACCCGGATCCAGTCATCCCAGGCATAGTGTGGGTTGGATGTAAATCAGTGCTGTGTAGCCTCCTTGCAGGGTGAATACTAGAACCAACCCGGATTGGCAGCTGAGCATGCTGGACTGACCTCTCACCCATCTCCCCCTGCCCACGCCCCTGGCTGGGCCCCCAGGTCTTCCTGAAGAGCGACAGCCTGTGTCTGATGGAAGGCCGGCGCTTCCGGGCCCAGCCCACACTGCCCTCAGCCCGCCTCCTGGCCATGCACATCCAGCAGCTGGAGACCGGGGGCTTCACCATGACCAACGGCGCCCACAGGTGGAGCAAGCTCAGGTGAAGGGGCTGTGCTCCCAACGACCCCGTGGGCCCCTCGCCCTAGCACTGTCGGCACGGCACCCGTGGCCAGTCCTCAGCCTGGTCCGGTGGTGCTGTGGTTCCCCGCCCAGCACCCCTGGGGGCCCAACATACCTGGGAGGTGCAGACTGGGAGCTGCTTGTGAAAACCACCTTGGTGACCCCGGACAAAGAGGGCCATGCTCATCTCTGCCTTGGAAGCCGCAAGCAAGCCCTGCTTCCAGCTCCTCTCCTGGGGGCTCCAGGCCTCATCAGAGATGCCCCCCATATCTCACAGGCCAGGGCCAGCCCTTCTCCAGAGGCCTGCACCCCCATAGCCTTGGAGCCACCTGTTCTCCTTCTACCCCTCTGCATCACCCACACGTGCAGACGGGTGAGGCTGGTCAGGCCGCGGTCCAGCTGCACACCCCTTAGGGTCAAGGGCAGACCTCAGCAGGCACGGCCCAGGAGACCCGGAGCCCAGCGGCTCCAGCCTCGTTTGGGTGACCAGCTTCAAAAGCTATTTAGGAAGCACCACAGCACACGCTGGTCCGTGTCAGCAAAATGGAACCTAACAATTAGAGGGAAGGCCACAGTCCAGAAGGAGCGTGGGCAGAGGTCCAGCGATGGCTCTTCTTCACTCTGTCTTAGGTCTGGGTGTATATGCCTGTTTGTCTTTTATTTATTTATTTGAGGGAGAGAGAGAGATGGGCGGCGGGGAGGCGCAGAGGGAGAGGGAGAATCCCAAACAGGCTCCACGCCCAACGCGGAGCCACACAGCGGGCTCGGTCTCAGGACCTGGAGATCATGACCTGAGCTGAAACCAGGAGTCGGACACATAACAGACTGAGCCACCCAGGCGCCCCGCGTGTCTGTTAGTTAATGACCAAAGTGCAGTTCTTCATTCTGGAGCTGCTGTCTCTTCACCCACAGTCCGGATGAGAATACCTGTGTGTGAAGCCCACGGCCTCCCCCAGGCAGAGTTACTGACGTCTGCTTCGTGGCCCCGGTTTTCGTGGATGACCCCCAAGGGTGTGCTGGTCACAGTCCAACTTCCAGCTCTCCAGGGAAGGGAGCCCCGGTCCACAGCGCTGGCCAATGCCCAGGGTGTAAATACTTCCGTGATGGTGGCTCTTGACCTGCCATCATGATGTCCCTGAACACAGAGCTGGGGAGAAACATGGGCCCATGACCCCTGAATACACCCTTAAGTGACCCTGCATCTATCTACCTCGTCCATGGGCCCTCAGGGGCTGACACCGGGGTGTGGTCACGTTGGAGCCCTTAGCACCCATCAGGCCCAACACAGATTTTCAGTACACGTTGATGGACCGAAGAGTGGCTGGATGGACCGACGGACAGAGAGATGAACAGAGGGATGGATGGAGTGCGGGTGGGCAGACAGGCCTGAGTACTGAAATGAGGCTGGGCCTGGTGAACGAATACAGAAAACTCACCCCAGAGTTTGTACTGGAAGAGGTTTGGTTTAGATACTTCCCGGGACAAGGTGGGCATTCACAAGCACAGGCTTGAGCAAACTAACGGTTCGCTTCTCCCAACGCAGAAACATAGCCAAGGTGGTGAGCCAGGTGCACGCGTTCCAGGAGAACCCCTACACGTTCGCCCCCGACCCCAAGCTGCAGTCCTACCTCAAGCAAAGAATCGCACGCTTCAGCGGGGCCGACATTTCCGTTTTAGCAGCAGACAACAGGGCCTCCTTCCACCAGATCACCAGCGAAAAACACTCCCGGAAGATCCAGGACAAGTTACGGAGAATGAAGGCCACGTTTCAGTAATGGGGATGGCGGGTCTGGCGTGGATTCCAAAGTGAGGACAGACCTGGGTAGAAAGGAGGCACCCGCTTGCTGTCGCAGGCCCAGAAGGTCCCAGCACCCGGCACCTGCTGCTCTAGACTAGGGAGCCCGACGGCACAGCGTAGGAGCCGGGGCTCGGCCTGGGCGGCGGGGTGCATGCCCGGGGGCACCGGGAGGCAGAGGCCCAAGGGCCTGGCTGAGCCGGAGAGGACGGGCTCCAGTGGAGGTCGGAGTGTTTCTGCTAGTGTAAAACTATATTTAAAAATTAAAACAGAAATAGAATAAATGAACTCCCCAGGAGCCACATACCTATTTACACTTCTTAGAGATAAACTGCTCTCACCCAGGGATCCCGCCCCCCAAAACCCCACACCCACCCACCCTGACTCAGACCAGTGTTTTCGTGAGTCTGCTTATGTCTGCCCAGCAACCAAGGACCAAAATGACCTCTGACCCCCATGCCAACCACAGGTTCCAGGGGTTTCCAAAACCTTCCCCTGGGGCCCTAAGGCTTCTCAGTGGCCCAGGCCCCAACCTGGGTCCACATTCCCATGCCCACACCTCCTCCCTTCTACCCAGACCTCCCCTTCACCCCAACCTCCCCCTCCCCACCCCCCCAAGACTTCCCCCTACACTCTCTCAGACCTCTCCTCACACCCCAGACTTTCCCTCCACACACCCCACATCCCCTGACCCCTCCTTCCAGACCCCCCTCTAGGGCCCAGCTCCGCTCACCCCCATTGCAGCCCACGTGGGCGTACCTGACTCTTGCAGCCGTGCCCCAGCAGGCCTGATGGGGTCTCCGTCCTGGCCCAGCCTCCTGCTGGTGAGCACCTCACAACACCACACCGGCAGCCCCCCAGGTGCCCGTGCCCCTGCGTGCCCCCCATCCTTGCCAACCCCCACCACTTAGAACAGCTCCCGGCGAGGCCTGCAAGGCTCTGCTTCCTAGCAAAGCACACAGGACACAAACAGCAGCTCCAGAGCAGACTCAAGGCCTCAGGGGCCCTGAGAGCATCCCCCAGTCGCACCTGATGGCCCTGGGGCCTCAGGCCGGGGCCCGTGGCCGTCCGCCTTCAGCAGCCATGCATGCACTGCGCACACCTACACCCAGGCTCCCGCCGCTTGCCTTCCCAGCGCTTTGTCAGAGCGGAGGAGATGACATGTGCTGCCTGGATGGTACCCAGCTCTTCCCCGGGGCTCTGTTTCCAAACAGCAAGGGCTGGGCGTTTCCTCAGCAGGTGGAAGAACCCTCGGCCAGATGTTCAGGGACCAGGAAGGTGCGGTCGCATCCCTCACAACAGGGAGCTCAGACCCCGGCACCATCCTGGGCACCACCGTCCTCACGTTGCAAATCGCTGGGAGACCCAAGGTTGTTCTCTTGTTTCCAGAATCGGTGATTCTTTAGAACAAGCAGCTAGTGGTATTTCTGGGAAAACTGTTGCTTGTGATAAAATGCTGAGCCTGTCATGTGAAGATGTGTTTCCCACATAAATTCATCTAAGGTGTCTAGAATAGAAGAGGGGCCCGGTGCTTCCCGCCATGCAGCTGCGGGGGCTTGGCTTCTGTACGAGGGTTACGTTCTACTAAACAGCGCCCGCGTTCTCAGAGCCTGACTTTAACAAACGTAGTGTCACAGAGCCTGAAACTGAGTTCGTGTCTGGAGCAAATAAACATTCCAATCGTAACGATTTATTCACGGGGAAGTGACTGGGCTTTCAGCTTACACACGACTCTGCATGTCGCCCGAATGTCACTGGCACAGATTTCTAAATAAAATCATTTCTACCACAACGGCTTCCATAGACCTTACTGTGTTTTTCTCCAAAGTGACACTTGCTTTGGGGGTCAGGGTAGGCTCCTTCGTGACTAAAGACATCTCCGGGGTTACTCATGAAGGCATGAGGGGACAGGAAGTCCTAGCCACAGCCGTGTCCTTGGGTGGCACAGACAAAAGGCCAGGTCTGCCGATTCGCTTAATTCAGGGCCCACCAGTACCAAACCCCGTAACTCCAGGGACTATGAACAAGCAGACTCATTCTGCTGCAGGAAATGTTTACCTGCAAACCACCCAGAATAGCAGAGCCACCGAGGCCTCACGGCACCACAGCCCCAAAGCTACCGTCCCACGGACTCTGCCCAACCCCAGGCAGTTCCAACATGGCAGGCCCCATGCTGCCGCAGACCACTAACGTCGCCCGGAGCCTAAGGACAGGACGGCCAGCTCCTCCCTCCCCAGGGCAAGGCAAGCATATTACCTTGAGGGTCCCACTGCAAAGGATCCTGATAGAAGAGCTTAGGATTGGTGGGCACTGCAAAAGGAAGGGTGGAAGGCCAGGGGTTCAAAGAATTTGGGGACTTAAACGGTTAATGTTTTCTGTGCCGGCATCATCTGGGGACCTCCCCGTAATGAGTGATGAAGTCCTCTGCATGCCAGGAGAGTCCCGGAAGAGTAAAGTCACCGTGGGCAGTAGCTGCCACCGTTAGGTGCTTCTGGTGTGTCCCAGTTGTGGGTGGTGGGTGGTTTCGGTCCTCACCCACCTTAAAATCACTACACTCTGGTATCTCTTCCTTCCTGAGACATGAGGAAGGCCATGAAGACCAGGGTCTCCCTCATTTCACTGGGTCTAATCCAATCAATGGGCTTTTCTTTAGGCGAATCAGCCAGTGACCCCGTAGGAGCCATGCTTCCCAGGTCCCACGCCCAACCCTGTGCAGTCCCCTCCTACGCCAGATGGAGGCTGGCTCAGTGTACTGATGCTCTGGGGGAAGACCCCACCATGTGCAATGTTTGACTACGCCCAAGACCACTATGCTGGCACAAGCCCAAGGTAGCCTTAGTGGGCTGAGAGGAGATGAGAGAGATGTCTGGCCAGCCAGCCCATGATCCGCTTTCTGGAGAAGGCCTGGGGAGCCCCTGGCAGCCAGGCCCTGGCCTAGCAAATGGTGCCCAGTCAGGACAGAAAGTCCAGCAGCCCACCCGCACCCTGGTCCCAGCACTGACCACAGAATCACCAGCATGACCAAACAGCACCAGCCTGGCCACTGCCCAGAGTGCTGGGTTAGACTGTGCTGAACAACTCATTTGGGTGTTCGTCGTGTGCTGTGGGGCGGATGGGCTCCTGGCTCTGAGACGGGCTTCCGGTCTGTGAAAGGGGACCCCGTCAGCCGGCCAGCCCAGCAGGATGACCCTGAAGACAGGGGCAGTTTGGGGTTGCTTCCTGTGGCTGCTGTGGCGGTTTGCAGCCTGCTCTACAGGCGGGGGGGGGGGGTCTCGGGGGGATGCTGTGAGAGGGGCTGCCCCTATCTCTTCACCCACCTCCCACCCCTTTGGGTGGCTGACCTACATCACCATGGGAAACAGCAGTTTGAAGGGAAAGTGTGAGGCAGGGACCACATAAGGACTGCACTCCAGTCGGTGGACTGACTTCTCACCAGAGTCCAGATTAGCAATCCTAAAGCTGCTTTCCTTACACACAAGGGCTCAGTAATCAGTATGTCATAGATAAGGTGGACAGCTTCCTGCTGCCTGAGAAAGAAGCTGCAGAAAAGCCAGTGGGGAGGGAAGGTGTGTGTGGACATGTGGGCTGGTACAGATGCATGTGCTTCCTGGCTCACCCTCCACAGGCCAGAGCAGGGCTCAGTCACAGCAATGCTGATGCTCTGGGTGGACGATCTCTGCCGTGGGCCACCCTCGCCCAGGGGCACTGCAGGGGGGGTTCCCAGCACCTCTGGTCTCTACCCCCCAGATGCCAGCAGCATCCCCAAGTTGTAACAACCAACATCTCCAGACATCACCAAATATACCCCAGGGAGCAAACTATTACCCCGGAGAACCAGTGGCCTGGAAGCAGTGACACCCCTGCAGCATCAGGCACACCCTGTATCCAGATCTTGGATTGCAGATACCATTCTCCGAAAAAAAGGAAACAGATTTTTGGAGAAATGGGGGAATGGCTGATTCTGGGGCTGGAGTGGAGAAAGTACAAAATGAACAGAAGTATCTGGTAGCACCATAAAGCAAAGACGTGCTGGGGGTGGGGCGTAAAGCATGTCAAAAGGACACGGGACAAGAGGGAAAGGGGAAAAGAGCTGGGGCACTCTGAGCCCCTAAACACAACAGCGTGGGACTGCACCCCACGGATAGGAGAACACCCACGAGTCCACTGAACAGGAAGAATTACAAGAGAATTCCAAACAACACCCTCCCAAAGTGTAGGTGCCCCCCCAAAGTGCGGCCTGGTGACCCCCGAGTGCAGGGTGCACCCCGTGACTGGCCCCAGCTGCAGGGCAGGGAGGGGAGGTGGAGAGATGGCGGGCACTGCTTGAACTCCTAGGTCTTCTTCCCAAAAGCCCATAATCCAGGCTAATCATGAAAAGGCACCTGACAAACCCAAACAGAGGGATGCCCACAAAACACCTAACAGTCTCTTCAAAGTGTCAAGAACATGGAAGCAAGAGTGAGAAACGGCCAGGGACCAGAGGGGACAAAGGAGGCAGGAGGACGAAATGCGGAGCAGTACCCCGGACCGGGATCCGGGGCAGAAAAAAGACATGTCTGTGCGAAACCTGGGGAAACCTGGAAAAACACAAACACGTTCTGTGGCTCAGCCAATGGTGTTGCGCCAATGCGATGTCTCAGCTTTGACGAAGGCGCCGTGTTCCCATGAGACGCTCATCTGAAGGGGGAGCACAGGGACGCCAGCACATTCCCTGCCACCTGGCTGTAAATCTAAAATCGTCCCAAACTAAAATGTTGTAAAAACTACTAGAGCTAGTATCCAGAAATACAACTGATTTTTGTTTATTGTTGTATTCAATGACCTGGCTAAATTCATGTATTAATTCTAATACTGTGCTTACAGATTATTTTGTATTTTCCATGTTGACCCCATCATATCCCCTGCAGATAATGATACTTTTACTTCTCCCTTTCCAATCTTTATAAACCTTACTCCTTTTTCTTGTCTTATTGCTCTGGCAAGACTTCTACAACAACGTGGAATGGAACCAGTGATGCTGGGCACCGTAATTCCTAATTACAGGGGGTTATGCTCAACATTGTTAGCCATGACGTCAGCTGTAGGTACTCTTTATCAGAACAAAGCAGTGTTTGCTGTGAAGTGTGTGTGTGTGTGTGAATTATGACACCGATTCTGAACGGTGGTTGTTAACTCAGCAGGTCCTACCCTCAGCGGGCGCACGCAGCGACCACCACGCCTCCTGCGCACACTCCCGCACCGCCCGCAGGTGGGGGCGGGGCCGCACACCTTAGCCTCTGCGAACCCCCGGCGAGGACGCACCTAAGGCAAAAGGGAGGGGCGCGGGGGCGCTTCCTGGAGCTGGAATGTTCCATGGCTTGATCTGCACGGCGGTGAAAGGGCACGGCACATGCGTAAAAACGAGTCGGCCCCTGCGCGCCTGAGGCAAGCTGCCGTATCCGTTTGTACCTCCGTGCGGGAGTTTAAAAAGTACAACACTGGTGTTTAGCAGGTTGTTCCCGGTAAGGGCCCGGGCCTGCCCAAGTTGAAGTCGG